>NC_041390.1:38021811-38023503 GCF_002162155.2 Triticum dicoccoides | reverse complement strand
GCCAGGTGGTTAGATTAGCGCTAATCACTGTTAGTTAACCCCCCTGACACTGACCAGTGGGCCCCAGCGCCACTAACCCTTAATTAGGATTAAATTAACCCTGTTAAACCCCCCTGTCACTGACGTGTGGACCCCACACGTCAGGTTTGACCCCAGCCAGCTGCAGTTGACCGATGACGTCATGCTGACGTCATGCTGGCGCAATATATATATTTCTGGATTTAATTAAATCAGGAAATTCCAGAATATTATTTAAACTTCAAAAATTCATAACTTTTATTCTGTAACTCCAAATCAGACAAATTATATATGAAAAATGATCAGAAAAATCCAATCTATCCATCTGTACTATTTTCATGCATGATCAAACAAGTTAAATTGATGTTTAAAGCAGAACAAGGAAAAGCACTTTAAAAGGCCATGCTTGAGTTTGAAATTTGAATCTTTGATTCAAATTGGTTCAAACCCTTCTGGTTTTAGTTGCATTAGCCCAACACACTCATATTGCCATGTTTCATGCATGCATCATATTGTTGCACATTGTTTGGTGATGGTTGTGTATCGGTGTCCTTTGCGACAGGTTCTGCCTCCGAGGAGTACCGTGATTACCCTAACGAAGAACCGTATCAGTGCATCGACCCATCAGGCAAGCAACCAACCATTTGATCATATCGATACAATCCCATGTTCTCGCTCCTGCTCTCTTTTACTGCATTAAGACGACGCGTTTCAAACTGCTGTGTGCTACGGTAGTTGAACCCATTTCCTCTACATGACCTGTCATTGCCACAGTAACTAGATGAAACCCACTAGCATGTGTAGGAGTTGTATGAGCCATATGTATGTGTTGTTCCTACCTTGCTATGCCTGCTATGCTTAGAGTCGTGTCAGGTCTGGTTCATCTGGGTGATGGGCTAGAGTGAAATGATTATGTCGGTAATGAGAGTGGTGTGGTGAACACGATTTGGTAAAGGTATCGATGAGAGGCCATGTAGGAGTACATGGTGGGTTATTTCATTGAAGCCGACCTTAAGCACTGAGATCTGTATGTGTGATTTAAGAATTAGCTACTACCATGCATTGGGCCCAAAACCAATGGACCCTCTCGGCTTCTTATTCACCCTAGTTCTCCGTCCAGGAGTTGCAAGTAGTTTCTGGTGTTTGTAGCCTACTAGAGGCCGTGGACAGCGCTGATCGTAGGGGTGGGCTGTGATGCGGTAGGTACGTGGCCGGGTGTACTGAATACCCGTTAGGTATCTCGGGAACCCTGTTCACATCGTTCGGGGCCGTATGGGAAACCTCGGCCGGACTCCCTGCGGATGGAACCTGGATAGGCGATAAACCTGGACTGGAGGCTTAGGTGATTAGGTAGGTCGTGGCCGACACCCACGTTGGGCTTCCGCTTGAAGGTTGCCGAGTACATGTCGTGTAAACGACGGTAAGTGGTGAGAGCGTGTGTGAAGAAGTACACCCCTGCAGGGTTAACATGATCTATTCGAATAGCCGCGTCCGCGGTAAAGGACTACTTGGTTGCCTATACAGTTCATAGACAAGTAAATGGAAACTACTAAAAGCCTCAAGATAAGTGTGAGTGCCGAGGATGGCTCTTCCGTAGGAAGACGGAGGCGGATCCTCGGTAGTGTATTGAAGTGGTGAGTAGTGGACTCGTGTGCGCAAAACCATTTCAAGTTG
>NC_041390.1:38011503-38021801 GCF_002162155.2 Triticum dicoccoides | reverse complement strand
GTTTGCCCCGGGATGGAGTTAAGGAGGGGGTGCGTGGGGGCCAGCTGGGCCGGCCTGATTGGCCCGGAGGCTAGCTGGGCTGTCGCCTAGTGGGGGGTTGCCTGCTTTTATATTTTTGTTGTTGTTTTGTTTTATTTTCTGCTTTGCCTTTTTCTTTTTATTTATATAACTTTTTATGTTTTAGTTTGGTTCCTATTAATTTTAGTTTTAGTAAAATGTACACGTAGCATCTAAATTAGTATTCCAACTTAGTCCATAGTCACGAAAAGTCTAGTCCTCAAATAAATTAGTTTGACATTTTATTAATTACAAAAGGTATTTAAATAATTATTTTACTGTTGTTTTATTCATCTTATAGTATTTAAACATTTTGCAAAGGTATGGTTTCTTCATCATAATTACCTATGCAATATTTGGTTCACTTCGAACATTTTAGTTTTAAAATTTGAATTATTTATTGTTTGCTTGATTTTGAATTTGAATTCGAATCGGTTTCGAACTAACGCGAGATTAGCAACAGTAATCGAGGTAACGTGGCATCATTAGCGGAGGGTTACTGTAGCTTAATTATCCGGGCGTCACATTCTCCGGACTCTGTTTTCATACACGACACGTATTTTGGTCGGTAAAAATTTATTATATAATCTCCCAGGGGTTTTGACTCCCGTATCACGCAAAAATTTCTTGCCTTTGTTTTGAGTTGTTGCTGCTGCAGATTAGAGCAGGATGTCTTCGCAAGAGTCAGTCGGGAAGAGCCGGGTATGAAAAATACATTTTACATCTATATAAGGCCATCAATAGTAATCGATGCAAAAGTTAAAAATACATTTGCATATTAAGATAATCCACCATTTACTTATATAGGGCCAGTATGAAAAATACATTTTACATCTATATAAGGCCATCAACAGTAATCGAGGCAAAAGTTAATGATATTTCCTTGACCTAGCATCCTATTTAATACTTGCATGCATGCAGTGATAATGACATTTCAATCAGCTTTCTATTCCTTCCTTGCATGCATGCGGTGTATTAATAATCCAATTAAAAAAAGAAAAACGGATTTACAAAGCAAGACATTAAATTTTGCCTTGGTACCTGTAATATGAGTTTGCGGCCTTGTATATAAAAATGAAGGGAGTAATGAAAATTGGACGTGTAGGTGCAATGATTTTCTTCAGCTTCAATGTTTAAGGTTTGGAATATTCTTAGAAAATACAATCTCAGTCCCATAATATAAGAGCGTTTTTGACACTACATATTGGGTTTATGTTTAATTTTTTCCCTTTATTCTCCATTAAATATTCCTAAACCCTGTAGTTGACCATACTTTTGCTGGGAAACGTTTAAATATTTAAAAACCAACCTATCTGGTTCGTTCGAAATAGGCTTTCGCTCCGCTTTATATATAAAGCAACATCCAAACAAAGTGCAGGGCTGGACAACACAAAGTAATTAGCTAGCTCTCACACAGTGATGATCCCAGGATAATCGGATCATGCAAGATGCACTCGACTACCCTACCAAAAGAAAGAACATGAAGAACTGAAAACAATGCCACGTTACGCTCTAACATCTAAGCTCCACGACAACTCTCCCAAGACAAAGAGCGGTGCTAGGCGTCGCCGTTGCCGAGTCCACACGGACAGAGGTTTTCACCCGGAACTTAAAAACGAAGAGGAGCACACAACATCGTCTTCAAAAAGATAGCGGCGCCCGCGAACGCCGCCGTCAGCGGTGGCAAAGCGTGGAGCTTCTGCTCGCACCTCCAGAGCCACCATGAGGTTGGAAGCTCGGCACCTCCCACGCCACCATGAGGCCTCCGGGACAAACACGACGAGGTCAAAACTCTAGATCCGGATAAGGGTGACACCATTGTCAGATAGCATGCCCGAGCTACCCGCCGCTCCACCTCTCGCCGCCCACACGACCAAGAGGGAAGTCCATCACCACCGCCATGGAGCCCACCGAAGAGCCACCATGCGGACCGCCATCTGGGGCCGCCGCTCCGACATCCATATCAATGACACGACCAACTGCCGACGACATGGTGCAACCACCATGCTACAAGGAGTAAAAGGCGTCTCCTTTCACTCCTAGCCCGGCATCAGCCATGGAGTTTGGGTTGATGCCTCACAGTAGGAGGCATCCACCCCCGTGTATCCAACCAGTCCAGATGGACCAGGGAAGACACAACCACGTGACTATCGATGGTTGTCGCCGATCACACTCGCACGCCGCCATATCCATGGTCTTCGGTGCCGATCTGTCTGACAAGTTAGTGCAATCACGACCACCACCAACTACCACCGCATCCGCGAGGAGAGGGACCTCATCGCCCGTGGATGCATCCCAGACAACGCCCACCTTCGCCTACCCGAAGCATGCAACTTCGACCCGTCTCGGGCCCCAAGCTGATCCGCCCGAGCACGAGCCTCAGGTCCCGGCCCTCACCGCCGCGTAGGCAGCCTGCACCGCCGGTTCAGATCTAAGGGAAGAGAAGCGCCACTATCACCCGTGCTCCACCGCCAAACAACAGCCACTGCCACCGCAACCATCTCGCCGACCAGCACCACCACCGCTGTCAACCGCCACTGCCCAAGGGACGCCCGCAACCAATGGCCTATGCCACTCGCACCCCGCACTGCGAAGGAGAGCGCTGTCCCGGACCACCACGCGTGCACCTCCACCCAGCCACATCCCCACCAGCCGCGAACGGAGATGCGAGCCACTCCCCATGCCGCGCAACGGCCGCAAAAGCTAGAGCCGACCGGATCTAGCCAGCAGCCACCCGCACGCCTCCGCCCGGCCGAATCAAACACACCGCGGCCTCGGCACCCTGCACGAGCCCCAGGTTGCCAACGTGTCGCTGGAAGACGGCCGCACCATAGCCCCGGAGGTCCACCCAACTCTTCCGTCCCATGCTGGCAGTCGTAAGGCTGAGAGAAAAAATGGCCCCGCCGCCGCTGCAACGACTGGGCTTTGCCCATCATCACCTGCTAGCGGTGGCGACGATGGAGGGAGGGCGGGCGGAGGGAAAAGGGGGCCGGCGCGGCTAGGGTTCCCTCCCTGTCACTCGCAGGAGCGACGAGGGAGGGTGGGCAAAGTCGCAGTCCACCTTTCTGGCTCTAAAGCTTGATCAAAAATCAGCTGGTCTTATCAAAAATCATTTACAACTGTCCTTAATCTTCAGAACTATTAGTGGATATGGCAGGAATTAGTCTTACCATAAGGTAAACATTTGCAAACGGTGCGCCGGCCAAGCGTTCGACCCGTCGCCACGCTCGTGTCACTACGGAGTCCTGGCCCACCACCCACAAAGCTAAGTCTATCCCCCCACCGCTTTCATCTTATCCTCTAGCATATTCTAGAGACCACAGGAGGCGTCTCGTCCTTCAATCCCCTTTGCTCAATCTCTCTCCCCTCTTTTCTTGTGCTCTCTGTTCAAGAATCCATACCCAATCCTCATGAAATTGAATTCGTTTTTGTTGCCTTATCTGTTCCCCGTGATTTTTTCCACCATAGATCCATGGGAGTGGGTGAGCTCGTTCGTGTTTTTTTGCTTTTCTCTCTCTCATGTCCAGGGCCGTCTCCAAAAATTATGGGGCCCGGTGCGAAATGTGAATGGGGGCCCTAAATTTTTGGAATACAGGTTGCTTCACGAAAATACTATAACAAAAAAACACTGAGCCTGAATTTTAAACTAGCAACAATCTTGAAAATCATGGCGTATGACAACTTGGTCAACCAACCTACTACATATCTTGATGAACTGGTGCATATGCACACAATATACTCACTAATATAATCATTCAACGGAACGAAATAATCTAAATTAAATAGTGTTTCGGTTTGAGCGCACCTGGTGGACAGATCGGTGGTGCCCTCGCCTTGGTATGGGCCACCGGCTGTTTCTAATAGTGCATTTTCATTTTAGAATACACAAAACATTATGTTAAGAATAGAAAAGAGTATTTACAGGATAGAGTTATAGTGAAGAAAAACTGGATGAAACTTAACATTAAGCAACCCCTTGAAGAAACCTGTCAGATTGGGTCACCCAAACGTCTATTCATCATGACCGTTGTAGTAGCAGCAGAGAGGAACAAAGCCGTACATTGAATCCAATTGTTCTCAAAACTGAAACGCTGCATAATTTCAATGAGGAATGGCTAGCCAACAGACTAAAAAACCACAAGCTATAGTAAGTCACTAGTAGAAAACAGGGCTATGGTCCAGGCCGGCTCAGCCCATTAGTCCCGGTTCAGTGTAGAACCGGGACCAATGTGGGCATTGGTCCCGGTTCGTGAGCCCAGGGGGCCGGTCGGGCCACGTGGGCCATTGGTCCCGGTTCGTCTGGACCTTTTGGTCCCAGTTGGTGGGACGAACCGGGACAAATGGGCCTCGCTCCTGGCCCACCACCATTGGTCCCAGTTGGTGGCTTGAACCGGGACGAAAGGCTCCCCTTTAGTCCCGGTTCATGCCACCAACCGGGACCAATGAGGTGCCTATATATACCCCCTCGCGCAAGAGCAGAGCACAGTGCTCTGTTTTTTCTGGCCGAGGGGGAGAGGGCTTTGTGGTGCTCTAGCTCACCTCCTATGCACATGAGGTGTTCGATGGAATGCCCGAGCCACACTACTTAAGCTTTCTCCTCTCGAAGCTCGACCTCCAAGCTCCATTTTCCTCGAGATTTGTCTAGATTTAGCGGTCCGTCACGCCCCGTCCCCGTCTTCACCGCCGTTGATCACCCGCGCCGATCTCATCACCGACACCACCGTGGTGAGCCTCTTGTTCTTATCTTCTTTCTGAAAGGAAAAATATTCTTACTTGTATGTTTAGATAGATACTTGTATCATTTTCTTACATTTATTATTGCATCTTATATAGTGCGATGATTTTGGTATCCGCCCCCGTCGGCCCTCGTCCTGTCTATGATTCGGATTTGGTATGTATATTATCTTTATAACTATTGGTTCATTTATTGTTTATGAAAATTATGCCGACCAACGTGACATAGATTTTATTTATCTAGGATGTATGTGAATCGGAATGCCAACCGACCCTATTGTCGAGAGGTTAAATTTAGTTGAAGAAGAAAACAATTTGTTGAAGGAAAAAATAAAAAAAATTGAGGAGGAGAAGATGATATTGGAGTTGCATGTTGCGGATGTCGTCGATGATCACAAGATCAAGATGGATGCAATGCGCTTGAAGATTAGAAAGATTAGAAAATATGCCATTCATACCGAGGCTTGGTATCATTATGCCGTTGGATCAATTGTTACCTTGGTTGCGATTATGATCGCATTTGTTTTCGCATTGAAATGTTTTACATAGTTTCAATGTATGGTTTAATTAATTAGATGCTCTGGAGAGCTATATGTTGTTAGATGAGAACTATGTATGCACTTTGGTTTTAATGTGATGATGAACTTCTATTAATTTGGACACTTAATTATATATAATGCACGCAGATGAACCGGCAATGGATGTACGGTGACAGACACACCCGCGAGTACATTAAGGGCGTGCATGAGTTTCTCGATGCGGCTGAGCTAAACAAGCAGAATGGCTTCATGTGTTGTCCATGCACTGAATGTGGGAATACGAGGTCTTACTGTAACCGGAAAATCCTTCACTCCCACCTGCTTTACAAGGGTTTCTTGCCACACTATAATGTTTGGACGAGGCACGGAGAAATAGGGGTTATGATGGAAGACGGCGAAGAAGAAGAGTACGATGACAACTATGTGCCCCCTGAATACGGTGATGCTGCAACGGGGGGAGCTGGTGAAGATCAAGAGGAACCAGACGATGTGCCCAATGATGCTGCCACGGGTGAAGCTGCTGAAGATCAAGAGGAACCAGACGATGTGCCCGATGATGATGATCTCCGCCGGGTCATTGTCGATGCAAGGATGCAATGCATTAGTCAAAAGGAGAAGCTGAAGTTCGATCGCATGTTAGAGGATCACAAAAAAGGGTTATACCCCAATTGCGAAGATGGCAACACAAAGCTCGGTACCGTACTGGAATTGCTGCAGTGGAAGGCAAAGAATGTTGTGGCTGACAAAGGATTTGAGAAGCTACTGAAAATATTGAAGAAGAAGCTTCCAAAGGATAACGAATTTCCCGACAGTACATACGCAGCAAAGAAGGTCGTATGCCCTCTAGGATTGGAGGTGGAGAAGATACATGCATGCCCTAATGACTGCATCCTCTACCGCGGTGCATACAAGGATCTGAACGCATGCCCGATATGCGGTGCGTTGCGGTATAAGATCAGACGAGATGACCCTGGTGATGTTGACGGCGAGCCCCTCAGGAAGAGGGTTCCTGCGAAGGTGATGTGGTATGCTCCTATAATACCACGGTTGAAACGTCTGTTCAGAAAAGAGCATGCCAAGTTGATGCGATGGCATAGTGAGAACCGAAAGAAAGATGGGAAGTTGAGAGCACCCGCTGACGAGGCGCAGTGGAGAAAAATTGAGAGAAAGTACTGGGATGAGTTTGCAAAGGACCCAAGGAATGTATGGTTTGCTTTAAGCGCGGATGGCATTAATCCTTTCGGGGAGCAGAGCAGCAATCACAGCACCTGGCCCGTGACTCTATGTATGTATAACCTTCCTCCTTGGATGTGCATGAAGCGGAAGTTCATTATGATGCCAGTTCTCATCCAAGGCCCTAAGCAACCCGGCAACGAAATTGATGTGTACCTAAGGCCATTAGTTGAAGAACTTTTACAGCTATGGAATGGAAACGGTGTACGTACGTGGGATGAGCACAGACAGGAGGAATTTAACCTTAAGGCGTTGCTGTTCGTGACCATCAACGATTGGCCCGCTCTCAATAACCTTTCAGGACAGACAAACAAAGGATACCACGCATGCACGCACTGTTTAGATGACACTGAAAGTTTATACCTGGACAAATGCAGGAAGAATGTGTACCTGGGCCATCGTCGATTTCTTCCGACCAACCATCAATGTCGAAAGAAAGGCAAGCATTTCAAAGGCGAGGTAGATCACCGGAAGAAGCCCGCCATGCGCACCAGTGATCACGCGCTTGCTATGGTCAATGATTTACACTACGTAATCTTTGGAAAGGGTCCCGGTGGACTAGCTGTTCCGAATGACGCTGAGGGACACGCACCCATGTGGAATAAGAAATCTATATTTTGGGACCTACCCTACTGGAAAGACCTAGAGGTCCGCTCCTCAATCGACGTGATGCACGTGACGAAGAACCTTTGCGTGAACCTGCTAGGCTTCTTGGGCGTGTATGGGAAGACAAAAGATACACCTGAGGCACGAGAGGACCTGCAACGTTCGCACGAAAAAGACGGCATGCCTCCGAAGCAGTATAAAGGTCCTGCCAGCTACGCTCTTACGAAAGAAGAGAAAGAAATCTTCTTTGAATGCCTGCTCAGTATGAAGGTCACGACTGGCTTCTCGTCGAATATAAAGGGAATAACAAATATGCCAGAGAAAAAGTTTCAGAACCTAAAGTCTCATGACTGCCACATGATTATGACGCAACTTCTTTCGGTTGCATTGAGGGGGCTTCTACCGGAAAATGTCCGATTAGCCATTGTGAAGCTATGTGCATTCCTCAATGCAATCTCTCAGAAGGTGATCGATCCAGAAATCGTACCAAGGCTAAGGAGTGATGTGGCGCAATGTCTTGTCAGTTTCGAGCTGGAGTTCCCACCATCCTTCTTCAATATCATGACGCACGTCCTAGTTCATCTAGTCGACGAGATTGTCATCCTGGGGCCCGTATTTCTACACAATATGTTCCCCTTTGAGAGGTTCATGGGATTCCTAAAGAAATATGTCCGTAACCGCGCTAGGCCAGAAGGAAGCATCTCCATGGGCCATCAAACAGAGGATGTTATCGGGTTTTGTGTTGACTTCATTCCTGGCCTTAACAAGATAGGTCTCCCTAAATCACGGTATGAGGGGAGACTGACTGGAAAAGGCACTCTTGGAAGAGACTCAATAATATGTAGGGACGGATATTCTTGGTCTCAAGCACACTACACAGTTCTACAGAACTCTACCTTGGTGACCCCGTATGTCAATGAACACAAGAACAGTCTGCGCTCCAAACACCCGGAGCAGTGCGACAACTGGATTACATGTGAACACATCAGGACTTTCAGCAGTTGGTTGGAAACACGTCTCAGAGGTGACAACACTGTTTGTGATGAGTTGTACTTGTTGTCCAGGGGACCATCTTTGACTGTATTGACTTACAAAGGATACGAGATAAATGGGAATACATTTTACACGATCGCCCAAGATCCAAAGAGCACCAACCAAAACAGCGGTGTCCGCTTTGATGCAGCAACCGAGAGCGGAAAGGACACATATTATGGTTACATAATGGACATATGGGAACTTGACTACGGACCTGATTTTAAGGTCCCTTTGTTTAAGTGCAAATGGGTCAATCTGTTAGGCGGCGGGGTACAGGTAGACCCACAGTATGGAATGACAACAGTGGATCTGAAAAATCTTGGGTACACTAACGAACCGTTCGTCCTAGCCAATGATGTGGCACAGGTTATCTATGTGAAGGACATGTCTACCAAACCGAGAAAAAGAAAAGATAAGGAAGCGAATACATCATACGATGAGCCAAAGCGCCACATAGTTCTTTCAGGAAAAAGGGACATCCTGGGAGTGGACGGCAAGACAGACATGTCTGAAGATTATGAAAAGTTTCATGAAATTCCTCCCTTCAATGTCAAGGCTGACCCAAGCATCCTGATAAACAATGAAGATTATCCATGGTTACGGCGCAATAAGCAAATGACACAAGCGAAGAAAAAGTGAAGACTTTCTCCCGCAACTATTATGATGATACCATGCCAAATTTGTAACAGGCGAACATGCTACCATTGTCTGTTTTGTACATGCACATGCTATGTGGGTGAAATTATGATACCATCCCAACTTTCAACTTTTTCAGAGTTCATTTGAAATGCTTTCATGTCTTATGGTTTGAAACTTTGATACTTCGAAAGTGATTGTCCATTTTGTACACGAAGTGCATCAAGTTTTTGTCATAACCCTCTCTACTTTTTGGAGCATGCTATGTGGGTGAAATGATGATACCATGCCAACTTTCAACCTTTTCAGAGTTCATTTTGAAATGCTTTCCAATTTCAGAGTCATTTAGCTCAAAGAATGAATTAATAGCAAACAGAATAAACTACAAAACTGTTATGAAAATAAAAACAATCAATTAAAATATTATGTTATGATCAACTAAAATAAAACTATAATATTCTTCAATAGCAAAAAGAATATAATTTTTGTGACCTAAAATCAAACTATAAGTATTTAATTGTAAGTATAAATAAAAAATAAATAGCAAAGAAGAAAAAATTTCTAATTTTATAGTAAAGTTATTCATAAACTAGTGATTCACACAAATTTTTAAAAATTCAAATTTAAACTATTTAAAATTTAAAACTAATGGCACTAACAGAAAGTTTATAATTTTTGTGACCTAAAAGCAAAAAGAAATCACTAAAAAACTATAAGTATTTAGTTTTAAGTAGAAATAAAAAAATAAAAAACCAAAAAAATATAGAAAAAAAAGAAAAAACCAAAAAAATGCCTCCTACTGGGCCTCCACGGCCTAAATATGACTAGAAACCCTACATGGGCCAGGATTCAGGCCCGCAGAAGGCCCAATAGGCCCACAGGCAGTAGCAAGTTTAGGCCCGAAAGCCTGCATTAGAGAGGAGCTCGAATGGGTAGGAACACCAGCGCTTATAAACCAGTGCCGGCGCCCTTCAGCTAGCGATGTGGGACTAAACTTTTGGGCTCGGGGCAGCAAAGGCCATTGGTCCCGGTTGGTGGCACCAACCGGGACTAAAGGGGGCATTGGTCCCGGTTCCTGGCACCAACCGTGACCAATGCCCCCCTTTAGTCCCGGTTGGTTCCACCAACCGGGACGAAAAGCCGCCGCTTCCCGCCCTTCGGGCTGCTGAAAATTGGCCTTTGGTCCCGGTTCGTGGCACCAACCGGGACTAAAGGGGGAATTAGTCCCGGTTTGTGCCACCAACCGGGACCAATGCTCCGTCTATATAAGCCACACTTGTGAAAATTTTGGTTCAGTTTCTTCGATCCCGCCCCGACGTCGCCGCCAGGCTGCCCCTGTGCTCGCCTCGCCGTCGCCGCCGTTGCCCCTGCCACGCCCCCGAGCGCGCCCTGCCTCGTCGTTGTCGCCGGCCGCCCGTCCACCGCCCCCGAGCACCCCCTGCGCCGCCGAGCCCATCC
>NC_041390.1:37999442-38010963 GCF_002162155.2 Triticum dicoccoides | reverse complement strand
AGCCCATCCGCCGCCCCTAGCACCCCCTGCGCCCCCGAGCCCGTCCGCCGCCGCCGAGCGCGCCCCGCCGTCGCCCTCGCCCTCGCCGACCCCGAGCCCGTCCTCGTCGCCGTCGCCCCCGATGCCGGTCGCCCGCGTCTCCTCCCCGATCCCTCCGGGAGAGGTAGCTACCGCCCCATCCTCCCCCCTTCCTTCCTTCCCTGCTCCTTAATTTGCAAAATATTGATATGATGTAGATGTATGTATGTATGTATGAGTTGGGGAGAAAGTTTATAATTTTTGTTCATATATACTGTACATGTATGTATGATGAATTTTGATATTTTTTTGTTCATATATAATGTAGATGTATATGTATGTATGGAATGATATCGATGGATGTATGTATATAGAACATTTGTAGAAAAAAATGTCCCCCTCCGGTTCACTCGGGAACACTAACTATCTCGGAGAAAAAAATGTTATCGGGGAAAAAAATGTTATCGGGGTCGAGGGTTGTCGAACATGAGAGGAAGAAGAGGATAAAAAATAAGAGGAAGAAGAAAAAAAAAGAGGAGAAGAAAGAATAGAGGAGCTTCTCCTCTATTCTTTCTTCTCCTCTTTTTTTTCTTCTTCTTCATCTTTTTTTATCGGGAGGGGTCGACGGTCGCCTAGGGGTCGAGGGTGGGGGAGGGGGATCGAGAGCGCTGACATTCATGAGAGAGGCGAGGAAGAAGGGGAAGAAGAGGGAGAAGAAGAGGAGAGGAAGAAGAGGAAGTCTTCTCCTCTATTCTTTCTTCTCTTCTTGCTTCTTCTTCTTCTTCCTCTTTATTTTATCGGGAACGAGGGTCGTCAAGAGGTCGAGGAGCGGTAGAGGAGAAACCCTAAATAGAAAGTATCGTCGGTGTGAGATACATGTACCGTCGGTGTCGGACACTACACCCACATCCCACAAGTGGCGCGGGCTTCGACGCCCACGTCACTTGTGGGACGTGGATGTAGTGTCCGACACCGAAGGCCACATGTATCTCACACCCACGATACTTGCTAGCTATTTAGGGTTTCCTCTACCGAAAAGAAGAGGAGAAATAAATAAGAAGAAGAAAAAAGAAGAAAAAGAAGAGTAGAAGAAGAAAGGAATAGTGGAGAAGAAGAGAAAATAGAATATATTCTATTTTCTCTTTTCTCCACTATTCCTTTCTTCTTCTCCTCTTTTTTTTCTTCTTTTCTTCTTCTTCTTCTTCTTCTTCTTCTTCTTCTTCTTCTTCTTCTTCTTCTTCTTCTTATTCTTATTAGCCGGAAGTAGAGAGAGGTTTCCTAGTGTCAAAGTATTGAAGAAATCCATGCCTTCACCATTAGCCGGAAGTAACCAGGGCATGTTGGTACGAAGTTCTGCAAAGTTGTTCTGGAATGGAGTCCCGGATAGAATAATTCGCCTTTTGGTACGAATTCAGCAAAGGCCTTCCAAATAGCGATATTCGGAAGGCTCTTGCTGAACTTTGTACCAAAAAGCGAATTATCCTATCTGGGACTCCGTTCCAGAACAACTTTGAAGAGCTTCATACCATCATGCACATGTTACTTTCGCCTAATGATGAAGACATGGTTTTGTTGAATCCCTTGACAGTAGGCAACCTCCCGATCCCTCGGCGATCCTATCGAACATGAGAGGAAGAAGAGGATAAAAAAAGAAGAGGAAGAAGAAAAAAAAGAGGAGAAGAAAGAATAGAGGAGATCTTCTCCTCTATTCTTTCTTCTCCTCTTATTTTTCTTCTTCTTCCTCTTTTTTTTATCGGGAACGAGGGTCGTCGAGGGACATAGATGTAGTGTCATCGTTGTCGATATATACCCCCTCCCGATAGCTTACTATGATTAGGTAGCTAGTTCTATGTTTGGCACTAATATATCCATCTGTCATGTTTGAATAATAATTGCCATGTTGTAAATATTTGTAGAAACTATGGACACCGCCCTAGACGAAGCAACAAAAGAAGCGTTGTTGAGGGATATAATCGCAGAAGGAAGTGATGCCATCTCGTTGTTTCCCAACGAAACCGATGGTCTGGAAGGAGAGGGTGAACAAGCTGGCTATGGTGACCTAATGCCGGTGCAAGAAGAAGAACATGAGGACGGCTCCGGTGACCCAATGCCGGTGCAAGAAGGAGACCGTGATGACGGCTCCGGTGACCGAACCGAGTCCGGCCAGGTATATATATTAGTTAAGCCTATGCTGACTAGCTGATTGATGCATTCATTGTTTTGGTATGTACACATATTAATTAAGTGTTTGTTCTTTTTTCTAGCCCTCTGAATCGAGCACAACTTCGGTAAAGAGACGAGGCCCGAAGAAAAAGTTGAGCTTGGATTAAAAGTTTGAGATCATAGCAATCGCGCCCGACGGCCAACCTATTGAACCCCTCCGGACAAAGAGCGCATTTGTTGCTCAGTGCGGGGTTCTGGTTAGGGACAAGATCCCGATAAGCATCCAGCAATGGTTTAAGCCGGCTACAGAAGACCCTGAGGTGTCTTATGTCAATGATATGCAGAAAAATGATCTTTGGACTGAGCTGAAGTCAAATTTCACCCTACCGCCTGAGGATAATCCAGAGAACCCAGTTAAAGAGAAATTAATCAAGTCTTTTGCTCTGAAGAGGATGGCAGAACTATTCAGGAGGTGGAATAAAGAGCTGCATAAGGTTGTCGAAAATAATGACACGCCAGAATTCAAGGGCAGATATGAGAAGATCAGAGATCACTGGCCCGCATTTGTGGCCCACAAGACATCAGAAAAGAGTAAGAAGATGTCGGCGACAAACAAGCAAAATGCTGCGAAGAAGAAGCTTCACCATCGCACGGGGTCAGGTGGCTACCTCGTAGCCCGGCCTAAGTGGTCCAAGACTGAGAATGATCTGGTTCATAAAGGAATCGAACCAGAGACAATTAACTGGCCAGACCGTTGCCGGACTTGGTTCTTCGGGGCTGGCGGAACACTGGACCCTGTAGCAGGGAAGTGCATTTGGACGAACGATCAAATGGACATACCAGTCAGTAAGCTTAAGCAGTATATCAAAGCAGTGCAGGAAGGGACGTTCTTTCCAGACAGAGAGAACGACGAGCTCACAATGGCCCTCGGGAATCCTGAGCACCCTGGACGGACATGAGGCGCGCCAGGCTCCATTCCGTGGAAGGTTGGGTTTCCGGACACAGGCGGTTACAAATCCCATGAGAAGAGGAAAAAAGTGCAGCAGACCCAAATACAGGCGCTGCAAGCAAGGGTAGACGCGATAGAGGAACGAGAAGCAAATCGCAGCAAACGTACTGCCGAAGCCTCCCCCGAAGCTACCCCGCCATCTCAGCGCAGAAGCAGCGTGGCTTCCACCGAGCTGCTTCAGCTGGAGCATGCCTTGACGGCTCCTGCCAGCTATCCCGTGGATGCTATAACGGAGTCTCAAAATTGCCACCTTATGATGCAATGGATGAATTTGAAGGTCAAGGCGGTTGTTGGCTCTGTTTATCCTACTGAACCCGGTGCAACTTTTCACTGCCGGCCGATTCCAGAAGGATATGCTAGGGTGATGGTGGATGAGATAACGGAGGGATTTGAGGACCTCCAGCTTGACCACCCTACCGGTGAAGGGGAGACTCGGCTGGGGTCTGCTCTGAAGACTCCATGCCTATGGCGGAAGGAGCTCATCAACCTTTCGAACTGGACGCCACCGCCTCCTCCTCCTCCTCCAGCGAGTCAGGGCACTCCGCCTCCACCGCCTCCTCCTCCGGCGAGTGACGATCAGGGGCCTCGGCTGGCTCCTTCTCCGGCGCGTGGCGGCACTCCGCCTCCTTCTCCGCCTGCACCGACGCGCCCGAGCAGCCAGCCTCCTCCTTCTCCGCCTCGTCAGCAAGGGCGGAAGAGACCTGCCGCCGCTCCAGCTGCTCCGGCGCGTCGTAGTCCTTCTCCTCCGCCGCTTAAGCAAGTAAAGAAGACAACCGCTCCGTCTGCTCGGTCGGCGTCTAGCAGTACAACCAGAGGCGGGAGGACATACAGATTTGGTCCTTCTCTAAAGACTCCAGAGAAGTTACCATATGAGAGGACCCTGGAGGAGAACGCCGAGATCGCGCGAGAAGAAGTGAGGAACTTCTTTGAAGGGGTGAAAGCAAAGAAACATCCACCTCCGGAGGAGAAGGTAGATCGGTTGAAAGTGAAGCGCACTCTGGCTGCCCTGACAAAACAACCGAAGTTTGATCCGCCGAAAGGAAACTATGACCGCATTATTGGAAAGGAATTTTCCGAAGCGGAGCGGTCGGGAAGTACTGTCAGTGATCAAAGGCTGAAAGAACGACGAGCTGGGAAACAAATTGCCTAGCTCGGCGAACAAGCGAAGCAATCGTGCCCCCCGCTCAAGGTGCCTAGCCACAACGTCGATAATAATCCGAGGATGGTGCCCGGTTATAGCAATCTTGCAGATTACCTGCCCGACGAAGTACATTATGAACCCATGGAGGTGCAAATACAAAGATACGAGTACGGGAAGCCTCTCGTCAAAGATGAAAGATCTCTATCAACGATGATGCGAAGATTGCATGATTGGTACTTGAAAATCTGCAGAGACTCTGGGGGGAGGAGTACTTTGTATGTGAAAGTTAAAAAGGAGCATGACCTCGTTGGAATTGATCTGTTTCCTGTTCCATTTGAGGAGTTATATCAGTTTTTCAATCAATTGGCCCTCGATAAAACAACGGTCGCCTGTTACTGTCTGTAAGTAGTACTACTTCTGTCATTAAGTTTCTCTATATAGCTTAGCTCTTTCATTGCATGTATTTATAATCATCCTCACTATATTATGCAGATTGAAGATCGCCGAATTGAAGAAAAGACAAGTCGGTGATATTGGGTTCATTAACACATATCTCATAGATGCAACTTAGGTTAAACTTCATGCCGCAGCTACCGAGGCCAACTTGCTACGATCGTTCGTAATAAATCAAAACAAAGATATAATACTCTTTCCTTACACCTTCAGGTGAGTGTTACTGTCTTGTGCGTATTCGGTTTCCCTTATATATTAGTCAAGGTTATAGTAATGTAATTCATGAGTTATGCATGTGTGTGCAGTTTCCACTATATTCTCCTAGAGATTAAGCTTGAGCAGGGAGTAGTAACCGTCTTGGACTCTAAACGAAAAGATCCCAAGGAGTATGCGGACATGACTGAAATCCTCAAGAAGTAAGTTAAATCGATCATTATCCACCATATCAGCAACTTTGTTCATTTCCTGATATCAAGTAATTGTTTTCTTTGTCCGGCAGGGTTTGGAGAAAATTCACCAAAACAGTTCCGGGACTGCCGAAGGAGCTGGAATTTAGACACCCGAAAGTAAGTACTATAGTAGCATGTTCCGCGCATCTCCTAGTGATTCAAGCGCTAGTTTCATCAATACCATTTAGCATTCTTGCTTATCAGTTTGATTGACCACTATTTCTTGTAAAGTGGTTGTGGCAGGAACAAGGGAATGATTTCTGTGGATACTACATCTGCGAGTCCATCCGCCACACGACCTGTGAGCGGGGCGGGTACTCTAACGAACAATATGAAGTACATAAATAACAACATTCACAATTTTATTTTATTGCCATCATTTGTGTTGAGTTTCATTCATTTTTATATATATATATGTATTGACCCCCTTCTTCAAATTAGATGTTTCGGAAGTGGGATGAACTCCTAGCACCAGCTCGCATGCGAGCAATTCAAGAGGAATTGGCGGCATTCTTTCTTGACCACGTGATCCCTGAAGACGGAGAATTCTATGTGGACCCTGAGTCCGTATGATTATATTTGTAAGAGATAATTATTGTATATATGTAGCCGGTAGTGTCAGATAGATATACGAGAACTTGTTGTTCGACCAATCTCTCGGAGAAGGAGAGGTGGTCAATATCACTTCTCTCTGTAAATATGCATATATGTTCATGACGATCTTTTGTTTCCTTCGTTTGCTTACTAGCTAGCTAGCGTGTCCAGTCCTCTCTATATACGTATGTATAGTACGTAGCGTCGACCAAGCACGGACATAACAGAGGACACTTCTCTCTATTAATTATAACTAGCTAACACAATATATGAAACACCTAAATTAACCCCCCAAAACCCCCAACCCCCAACCCCTTTCAAAAAAAAACAAAAACCCCAGCCACAGAAGTGCTGACGCGTGGATGCCTATTGGTCCCGGTTGGTGCCACCAACCGGGACCAAAGGGTCTCCTGACTGAGCTCTGCGCACTGCCCACGTGGAGGGCCTTTAGTCCCGGTTCTGGATTGAACCGGGACTAAAGGGGGGAGGTATTAGTACCGACACTTTAGTCCCGGTTCCGGAACCGGGACTAAAGGCCCTTACGAACCGGGATTATACACCACCGGACTCGCGGGCTATGCCTACGGCCCAGGGCCGTCGGCATAGGTCCATTGCCGTCGGCATAGATCTATGCCTACGGCTGCCGTCGGCATATCCCCGTCGGCGTAGATCACATCAGCGTAGATGTGTCAGACCGTCGGCGTAGTATAGCCGTCGGCATAGGAGCATATGCCGACGGCCGTGGGAGAGCCGTCGGCATAGTTTAGCCGTCGGCGTTGTTTTCCGTCTGACGGAAACGGACGGCGCCGTCAACAGCGCTGGCGATTCAGGGGACGACACGTGGCGCATGTATGCCGACGGCTCGGCCGTCGGCATAGATGGAAATCTATGCCGACGGCCTAGCCGTCAGCATACCTGCGCCACGTGTCGTCCCCCGGCTTCTCCTGGCGGCAGGGCTATGCCTACGGCAAAGCCGTCGGCATAGATGGAAATCTATGCCGACGGATTTGCCGTAGGCATATCTCTGCCACGTGGCAGCTCCTAGTAACTCCTGGGCGTATATATGCCGACGGCTTTGCCGTAGGCATAGTTTTTTTTGTTCTTTTTATTTTCCCTGTTTTCTCTTTTCCAATTCATTTGACAGCATTTCAAAACAGAACAATATGAAATTATGCAGAAATATGACAATTCATCATGTGAACATACTCAAGTTCATCTAAACATACTCAAGTTCACCATCATCATCTAAACATACTCAAGTTCATCACATCATCTAAAGATCATCACCGATGGAAGTTCATGAACATAAAAGTAGTGCAAGACATGAAACATGATAAAAGTAGGAATATGAAAGGCATGGCACGATGGCCACATGCACGGAATCATCAAGCAAGAGTACCCCCGCCAAAACCACCACCTCCGCCAAAACCACCACCACCACCTCCGCCAAAACCGCCATCGCGACCACCACCACTCTGCCAGATCGGAGTGACTGGGGTTGACGGAGCAGGAGTTGAGCCACCGGTCCCCTACATGTTTCAGAAAAGATTCTAACGGTAAATATGATATGATAGTGTTTCATGAACGAGAACTAGTTTGCTAGTAGTTAGGCAAATGTACTAACCGGACCATCACTGCCTAGTGCCACCCATTCATCGAACGTGGGCACGTGTGGGGGTTCTCCCGCAGGTGGTGGTGGGGGTCCCATTTGTGGTGGATCCGTGCGGTTAGTCCAAGACGCCAACATAGCCTTCCATCAGCACCCTTTCGGAGAAGAGCAAGTGCCTCCGCTTCAGTAGGAGGCAGCATTCTCGTCCATTCTTCTTCAACGAATCGACTACAATAAGAAAAGTGGTATAAGAACTAGGCAAAGTGAACATAACGAATTGACTCAAAGAATGGTGCTAAGGTATTACCTCATCCACTCATCCTCAACTTCCTTGATGTTGTGCAAGATATAGAACATGACATCCTCCCACTCATCTCGTGGCATGAGATAAGGTTTCGAGCATCCAGCCCTACCACCTTGCCCGATAAATAGAGGCAACTTGGGTTTATACTTGGGTTCTTCTGTATTGTATCGAGACACCTTATTGTGCAACGTGGGAACATGGTCCGGATAGTAGGCTGTCCTGAGGTCTGCCACCTCCTCTAGGATAACTGCCTCAGCTATGGAAGCTTCAATCTTAGCTTTGTTTCCACATTTCTGTCTCAGATGCTTGTTCTGTCTCTCAGGGCCGTACTGCCAACGATTCTGCACAGGGCCCCCCAACAATACCTCGTTCGGGAGGTGCAAAATGAGATGTGTCATCGGAGTAAAGAAGCCTGGCGGGAAGATCTTCTCTAGCTTGCAAATCAACTCCGGTGCCTTCTTATGCATTTCTTTTATCTTCTCAGGACATACTTCTTTAGCACAAAGCGTGCAGAAGAAATGGCTTAACTCCGCAAGCACACGCCAGACACGCTCGGGAACATAGCCCCGAACCATCACCGGCATAATCCGCTCAATCCATACATGATAGTCATGACTCTTGAGCCCGGTCACTCTACCCATTGAAAGATTGACCCCCTTACTTATATTCGACGCATAACCATCAGTGAACTTCACGACGTGTTTCAGCCACTTGAATACCTCCATCTTATGATCCTTTTTAATTACGAAGTCAGCATCTGGCTTGAACCAAGATTTTCGACTGCCTGTGGGAGGCTGCATGTGTAGACGTGGTCTATCACAAATATTCTGTTGATCAACTCTAGCATTAACATTATCCTTTGTCTTATCAGGAATGTTGAGGATCGTGCGAAAAAGGGACTCTGCGACATTCTTTTCGGTGTGCATCACGTCTATGTTGTATGGAAGTTTGAGGTCCTTAAAATAGGGAAGCTGCGTGAAGGGGGTAATGTGAGTCCAGTTGTGCGTCTCACCATATCCTTCAAAAAATTTCCCTTTACCTTTTCCTTTTCCTTTGCCCTCGCCCTCGTCTTCGCCTGTGGCTTTGCCTTTGCCTTTGCCTTTGCCTTTCCCTTCACCGGCAGGCTTAAGAGCTTTCAGCTGAGCAAGCACATCTGCACCAGAAAACGTTGGAATCTCGTTTACTTCATGGACAACTTTGCCTTTTGTGAAGTTCTTCTTGTCTTCCCTATCAGGATGGTCTGGAGTGAGGAACTGTCGATGCAGGTCAAATGCAACATACTTGCCACCCTTCTTCAGCCAAATGAAAATCAAGGCCTGCATGCACACTGGGCAAGGCATCTTTCCACTTGTACACCATCCGCAGAACAAGGCATAACCGGGAAAGTCATGCATGCAATATTGTAGCCAAACTTTCATCAAGAAATTTTTCTGCAGATGTTGGTCGTATGTCAACCTCGGGAAGTACCAAGAATGGTGCAAATCATCCACCAACGGCTGCATAAACACACTCAAATTCTTCCCCGGATATTCAGGCCCCGGAATTATAAGCGACAGGAACATGGTCTTGCGTTGCATTATGGCGCCGGGAGGGAGATTCAGCGGAATAACAAATACGGGCCAACAGCTGTATGGATTAGACGACATACCATATGGATTGAACCCATCACCTGTTATAGCAATTCTGACATTCCCAGCCTCGGCTGCTTCCTCCGGGTACTCTATATCGAATGACTTCCATGCTTCACCTCCTGATGGATGTACAATTTTTTTTGGATCGTACCTTTTCCCTTCCTTGTGCCACTTCATCATTTTGGCAGACTCCTCGGTGATGAAAAGGCGCTGCAGTCTTTTTATAAAATCAAGATACCGAAGAACCTTCACAGGGATTTTTAGCTGCTGCTTCTGACCATGCTTATCGACCACCTCAATATACCAAGAGGAACCGCACTTCCTACAGTACTTGTCATCCGCATACTCATGCCTAAACAAAAGACAATTCTTTGGACAAACATGTATTTTCTCATAGTCCATCGAGAGCGCCTTCATGATTTTCTTCGTACCATACATGGTTTTCGGCAGTTCATGGCCCTCAGGCAGGCTGTTAGCCCATACTCCCAGAAATGCTTCGAAGCAACCTCGGCTACAGCCGTACTCAGCCTTGACTGCCATCAGTTGCGAGATGGCATCCAGCACAGACAGCTTGGCACCCTCATGGAGAGGTTTCTTTGACGAGGCCAAGATTTCCAGGAAGGCCTTTGCAGTTTCCTCCGGCTCCTCCGGTTCATTCGTTGATTGTGACGGAGGTGTCGGCTGTGCAGCAAAGACATCATCTAGCATGTCTCTAACCCCATCGTCCTCATAACCAGCGATGCATTGTCGTATCACATCCTCTCTACCACGGTCCCGCTGGGCAAAGTTTATCGGCATATTAAAGTTGGGCATAAATCCATGCGTGCGAAGGTGCTTAGTCATCTCACTCTTATCTCTGCGAATACGCCTCTTACATCTGGCACACGGGCATTCTGGCACCATCCTCATTGGACTACGGAATATCTCTTTCAAAAACACATCAGTTTTCTCGACCCACTCTGTTGTTACTTGATTCCGACGGAAAAACCCACTATACATCCACTGATTATCTGCCATCTCTGCTTTATTGGAAGCCACACAACAAAATTAAGGATTCATTTAAATTACTCACATCAATATTTTATTTTTTACAAGGTTGACGAGAAACGACATTTAATCCACCTACATCTCTAATAGGTAAAGATGGGTCCTAATCCCACCCGAGAATGTGTAGATTGAGTACGTTGTCCATGCTCTACCCCATTCCGAGAAAAAATTTCGGCAGCACCTCCCCACTGTTCTCCAAATACACGTCTCGGCAAAATGCCGAGAGAATGTGCATCCGGAGAACAACAGGGAGGCGCCGCCGAAATCCTGTCTCGGAACGGGGTAGAGCATGAACAACGTACCCAATCTACACATCCTCGGGCTGTCCGTGGAAAGCGCTGGACAATCCGAAAGAGCTGCGGTGATAAATATGCAATTGAATGCATATTTATCGATGCAACCCTTTCGGACAGGAGACCTAGGTTACGCGACTTGACGTGAAAATTTAATCTAGTGACATGGAAAAAAAGTGGACGAGGTCATGGAATTGTTGCTCACCCTCCGATGTAGTCGATCAAAGGAGACGGACGATCGTGGACCAACACCTCCAACGTCGACAATCACTCCACGAAGATGGAACACCACAAATCCTGTTAATTACACCGAGTGAAAAAAATTTAGGTCATCACCTCACATTAAGCATTGATACTTTTAACTATGAAAAAAATCATGTTTCGTCAAGTGTCAAATTTTGTCCTTCAATTTTTTTGCAACATCATCATGATTAAATAACCACTGATCATATCATAATTTTGCAGCACATCTCACATAGCTACTTAACATTAAGCACTGACACTTAAAACTATGAAAAAAAATCTTATTTTGTCAAGTGTCAAATTTTGTCCGGTTCAATTTTTTTGACAAGATCATCATGATAAAAATAATCACTCATCTTATACCAATTTTAGAGCACATCTCAAATGACAAGATCATCATGATAAAAATAATGCAAACTAACAATCTAACATCCTAACATCCAACATTCAACTATATATCAACCTAACAACCTAACATCTAACATCTAACCTAACAATCTAACATCCAACATCCATCCATGCATTCATTCATCCATCCAACAGTAGAAAAAATGGAAAAAAATGAAA
>NC_041390.1:37997051-37998678 GCF_002162155.2 Triticum dicoccoides | reverse complement strand
GGGGGTGCAGCGGCGGTGCAGGTCGGGGTCGGGGGGTGTGGCGGCGGCAGCTAGCTCGGGGTGTGGGGAGACAGTGAGTGGATGGGGGGTAACGCGAGTGGATAAGGTCAACTATGCCGACGGCTAAGCCGTCGGCATAGCTCAGGGCGCCACGTGGCACCTATGCCGACAGCTTAGCCGTAGGCATACTTTTTTTTTCTTTTTTATTAACCACGTCACCGATCCGCGTACAAGCTTCCCTATGGCCGCAGCTAAGCCGTCGGCATATTTTTATTTTTACTTTTCTTATTTTGTATAAATTTTATAATGTTTTCTTATTTTTATAAATATTTTAATGTTTTCTTATACATATTTTTTACATGCAGAACATTATTTAAAATGTACCATACATTTTCTTTAATGATTTCAAACATTATTTTTAATGACATGATCTTTTTTTATATTGTACAACAATTTTGTAAAATATCACGTATATTTTTTTCTATGGTCTCGTGAAAGGTGATACATAGGAGAGCAACTGACTGAGGGGTACCGTTACCGAGTGCCTGATCCGGTAACTATGCGAGTGCCTGATCCGTCTACTACCGTGTCATCGTCGTCCGTTAAGGGGGGCCACGCCCCGAAGACGCGTGCCGCCTCTTCGGACAGGCCACCACACCACCCCGCATGTATGAGGGCCCGGTGCGACGCTCCGGTGGCATTGCTACCCCCCAGGGCCCCCGACCCGCCTAACCCTGTAGCGTTTGACCACGGGATCTAGCCCTTTGACTTTGCACGGACGGGATTTGACCAGTGGACCTCTCCACCCAGTTGTGTTAGGTCAGCTCAGAGGGACACCTGGGAGCAACATCCGGGCCAAACCGACAGCTACATCCCCTCCGTGTAGACCCGATGCGTCCGTTTTCCCCCTCCAGGTGACGGCGGCGGCGCCGTCCGTGAGGGGGGGCACACCCGGACACGCGTGCCGGGCATTTTCAACCACCACAACACTTCCAAACACATGAGAGGCTGCCTACGCAAGATTTGGCGGCATGCTAGCACCCGGAGGCCGCCGGCCACAGCAGTAGACGCGCGAAGGGCAATCCGCGTAGAGGGGATTTTTCGGATACTTCTCCATCACCAAAATTTATGAAAAAATATTATCATTCCTATAGCACATGTGCACACGTCGTGCAAAAAAAACTCATGATTTTATCACGCTCCGAGTATTTAATAATATTCACGCCGCATCGTTACCGCAGAATGGCTACTACCGTGTCATCGCCGTCCGTTAGGGGGGGCCACGCCCCGGAGATGTGTGCCGCCTCTTCGAACATGCCACCACACCACCCCGCATGTATGAGGGCCCGGTGCGACGCTCCGGTGGCATTGCTACCCCCCCCCCCAGGGCCCCCGACCCGCCTAACCCTGTAGCGTTTGACCACGGGATCTAGCCCTTTGACTTTGCACGGACGGGATTTGACCAGTGGACCTCTCCACCCGGTTGTGTTAGGTCAGCCCATAGGAACACTTTGGAGCAACATCCGGGCCAGACCCACAGCAAGATCCCCTCCGTGTAGACCCGACGCGTCCGTTTCCCCCCTCCAGGTGCCGGCGGTGGCGCCGTCCGTGAGGGGGGCCAAACCCC
>NC_041390.1:37991945-37996672 GCF_002162155.2 Triticum dicoccoides | reverse complement strand
GACATGCCACCACACCACCCCGCATGTATGAGGGCCCGGTGCGATGCTCCGGTGGCATTGCTACCCCCCCAGGGCCCCTGTCCTGCCTAACCCTAGAGTGGTTGACCACAAGATCTTGCCCTTTGACTTTCCACGGACAGGCTTTGAACAGTGGACCTCTCCACACGGTTGTGTTAGGTCAGCTCAGAGGGACACCTGGGAGCAACATCCGGGCCAAACCGACAGCTACATCCCTTCCGTGTAGACCCGATGCGTCCGTTTTCCCCCTCCAGGTGACGGCAGCGGCGCCGTCCATGAGGGGGGGCACACCCGGACACGCGTGTCGGGCGTTTGCAACCACCACAACACTTCCAAACACATGAGAGGCTGCCTACGCAAGATTTGGCGGCATGCTAGCCCCAGGAGGCCGCCGGCCACAGCCGTAGACGCGCGAAGGGCAATCCGCGTAGAGGGGATTTTTCGGATACTTCTCCATCACCAAAAATTATGAAAAAAAATATTATCGTTCCTATAGCACATGTGCACACGTCGTGCAAAAAAAACTCATGATTTTATGGCGCTCCGAGTATTTAATAATATTCACGCCGCATCGTTACCACAGAATGGCTACTACCGTGTCATCGCCGTCCGTTAGGGGGGGGCCACGCCCCGGAGACGCGTGCCGCCTCTTCGGACATGCCACCACACCACCCCGCATGTATGAGGGCCCGGTGCGACGCTCCGGTGGCATTGCTACCCCCCCAGGGCCCCCGACCCGCCTAACCCTGTAGCGTTTGACCACGGGATCTAGCCCTTTGACTTTGCACGGACGGGATTTGACCAGTGGACCTCTCCACCCGGTTGTGTTTGTTGGAAATATGCCCTAGAGGCAATAATAAATTGATTATTATTATATTTCCTTGTTCATGATAATCGTTTATTATCCATGCTAGAATTGTATTGATAGGAAACTCAGATACATGTGTGGATACATAGACAACACCATGTCCCTAGTAAGCCTCTAGTTGACTAGCTCGTTAATCAATAGATGGTTACGGTTTCCTGACCATGGACATTGGATGTCGTTGGATCACATCATTAGGAGAATGATGTGATGGACAAGACCCAATCCTAAGCCTAGCACAAGATCATGTAGTTCGTATGCTAAAGCTTTTCTAATGTCAAGTATCATTTCCTTAGACCATGAGATTGTGCAACTCCCGGATACCGTAGGAGTGCTTTGGGTGTGCCAAACGTCACAACATAACTGGGTGGCTATAAAGGTTCACTACGGGTATCTCTGAAAGTGTCTGTTGGGTTGGCACGAATCGAGATTGGGATTTTGTCACTCCGTGTAAACGGAGAGGTATCTCTGGGCCCACTCGGTAGGACATCATCATAATGTGCACAATGTGACCAAGGGGTTGATCACGGGATGATGTGTTACGGAACGAGTAAAGAGACTTGCCGGTAACGAGATTGAACAAGGTATCGGTATACCGACGATCGAATCTCGGGCAAGTACCATACCGCTAGACAAAGGGAATTGTATACGGGATCGATTGAGTCCTTGACATCGTGGTTCATCCGATGAGATCATCGTGGAACATGTGGGAGCCAACATGGGTATCCAGATCCCGCTGTTGGTTATTGACCGGAGAACATCTCGGTCATGTCTGCATGTCTCCCGAACCCGTAGGGTCTACACACTTAAGGTTCGATGACGCTAGGGTTATAAAGGAAGCTTGTATGTGGTTACCGAATGTTGTTCGGAGTCCCGGATGAGATCCCGGATGTCACGAGGAGTTCCGGAATGGTCCGGAGGTAAAGATTTATATATAGGAAGTCCTGTTTCGGCCATCGGGACAAGTTTCGGGGTCATCGGTATTGTACCGGGACCACCGGAAGGGTCCCGGGGGCCCACCGGGTGGGGCCACCTGCCCCGGGGGCCACATGGGCTGTAGGGGGTGCGCCTTGGCCTACATGGGCCAAGGGCACCAGCCCCTAGAGGCCCATGCGCCAAGATAAAGGAAAAAGGGGAGAGTCCTAAAGGGGGAAGGCACCTCCGAGGTGCCTTGGGGAGGATGGACTCCTCCCCCCCTCCTTAGCCGCACCCCTTCCTTGGAGGAGGGGGCAAGGCTGCGCCTCCCCCCTCTCCCCTGCCCCTATATATAGTGGAGGGGAGGGAGGGCATCCATACCTGAGCCCTTGGCGCCTCCCTCCCTCCCGTGACACCTCCTCCTCTCCCGTAGGTGCTTGGCGAAGCCCTGCAGGATTGTCACGCTCCTCCATCACCACCACGCCGTTGTGCTGCTGCTGGATGGAGTCTTCCTCAACCTCTCCCTCTCTCCTTGCTGGATCAAGGCGTGGGAGACGTCGTCGAGTTGTACGTGTGTTGAACGCGGAGGTGCTGTCCGTTCGGCACTAGGATCATCGGTGATCTGAATCACGACGAGTACGACTCCATCAACCCCGTTCACTTGAACGCTTCCGCTTAGCGATCTACAAGGGTATGTAGATGCACTCCCCTTACTACTCGTTGCTGGTCTCTCCATAGATAGATCTTGGTGATTCGTAGGGAAAATTTTTGAATTTCTGCTACGTTCCCCAACAGTGGCATCATGAGCTAGGTCTATTGCGTAGATTCTTTGCACGAGTAGAACACAAAGTAGTTGTGGGCGTCGATATTGTTCAATATGCTTGCCGTTACTAGTCTTATCTTGATTCGGCGGCATCGTGGGATGAAGCGGCCCGGACCAACCTTACACGTACGCTTACGTGAGACCGGTTCCACCGACAAACATGCACTAGTTGCATAAGGTGGCTGGCGGGTGTCTGTCTCTCCCACTTTAGTCGGATCGGATTCGATGAAAAGGGTCCTTATGAAGGGTAAATAGCAATTGGCATATCACGTTGTGGTTCATGCGTAGGTAAGAAACGTTCTTGCTAGAAACCCATAGCAGCCACGTAAAACATGCAAACAACAATTAGAGGACGTCTAACTTGTTTTTGCAGGGTATGCTATGTGATGTGATATGGCCAAAAAGGATGTGATGAATGATATATGTGATGTATGAGATTGATCATGTTCTTGTAATAGGAATCACGACTTGCATGTCGATGAGTATGACAACCGGCAGGAGCCATAGGAGTTGTCTTTATTTATTTGTGACCTGCGTGTCAACTTAAACGTCATGTAATTACTTTACTTTATTGCTAACCGTTAGCCATAGTAGTAGAAGTAATAGTTGGCGTGACAACTTCATGAAGACACGATGATGGAGATCATGGTGTCATGCCGGTGACGATGATGATCATGGAGCCCCGAAGATGAAGATCAAAAGGAGCAAAATGATATTGGCCATATCATGTCACTATTTGATTGCATGTGATGTTTATCATGTTTATGCATCTTATTTGCTTAGAACGACGGTAGTAAATAAGATGATCCCTTACAAAAATTTCAAGAAGTGTTCTCCCCTAACTGTGCACCGTTGCGACAGTTCGCTGTTTCAAAACATCACGTGATGATCGGGTGTTTTATTCAGACGTTCAAATACAACGGGTGTTGACGAGCCTAGCATGTACAGACATGGCCTCGGAACACATGCAAAACACTTAGGGTTAACTTGACGAGCCTAGCATGTACAGACATGGCCTCGAAACACGGAGACCGAAAGGTCGAGCGTGAGTCGTATAGAAGATACGATCAACATGAAGATGTTCACCGATGATGACTAGTCCGTCTCACGTGATGATCGGACACGGCCTAGTTTGACTCGGATCATGTAATCACTTAGATGACTAGAGGGATGTCTATCTGAGTGGGAGTTCATAAGATGAACTTAATTATCCTGAACATAGTCAAAAGGTTTTTGCAAATTATGTCGTAGCTCACGCTATAGTTCCACTGTTTAGATATGTTCCTAGAGAAAAATATAGTTGAAAGTTGACAGTAGCCATTATGCGGACACTAGAAAGCTTATGTCCTTAATGCACTGCTCAGTGTGCTGAACCCCAAACGTCGTTTGTGGATGTTTCGAACATCGAACATACACGTTTTGATAACTACGTGATAGTTCAGTTAAATGGCTTAAGTAGAGGCACCAAAGACGGTTTTGAAACATCGCGAAACATATGAGATGTTTTGAGGGCTGAAATTGGGATTTCAGGCTCGTGCCCACGTCAAGAGGTATAAGACCTCCGACAATTTTCTTAGCCTGCAAACTAAGGAGAAAAGCTCAATCGTTGAGCTTGTGCTCAGATTGTCTGAGTACAACAATCATTTGAATCGAGTGGGAGTTGATCTTCCAGATAAGACAGTGATGGTTCTCCAAAGTCATTGCCACCAAGCTGTTAGAGCTTCGTGATGAACTATAACATATCAGGGATAGATATGATGATCCTTGAGGTATTCGCGATGTTTGACACCGCGAAAGTAGAAATCAAGAAGGAGCATCAATTGTTGATGGTTGGTGAAACCACTAGTTTCAAGAAGGGCAAGGGAACAAAGGGATACTTCATGAAACGGCAAATCAGCTGCTGCTCTAGTGAAGAAACCCAAGGTAAAACCCAAACCCGAGACTAAGTGCTTCTGTAATAAGGGGAACAACCACTAGAGCAGAATTACCCTAGATACTTGGTAGATAAGAAGGCTGGCAAGGTCGATAGAAGTATATTGGATATACATTGTGTTAATGTGTACTTTGCTAGTACTCCTAGTAGCACCAGGGTATTAGATACCGGTT
>NC_041390.1:37990832-37991935 GCF_002162155.2 Triticum dicoccoides | reverse complement strand
AGACGCGTGCCGCCTCTTCGGACATGCCACCACACCACCCCGCATGTATGAGGGCCCGGTGCGATGCTCCGGTGGCATTGCTACCCCCCCAGGGCCCCTGTCCTGCCTAACCCTAGAGCGGTTGACCACGAGATCTTGCCCTTTGACTTTCCACGGACAGGCTTTGAACAGTGGACCTCTCCACACGGTTGTGTTAGGTCAGCTCAGAGGGACACCTGGGAGCAACATCCGGGCCAAACCGACAGCTACATCCCCTCCGTGTAGACCCGATGCGTCCGTTTTCCCCCTCCAGGTGACGGCAGTGGCGCCGTCCGTGTGGGGGGGCACACCCGGACACGCGTGCCGGGCGTTTGCAACCACCACAACACTTCCAAACACATGATAGGCTGCCTACACAAGATTTGGCGGCATGCTAGCCCCCGGAGGCCGCCGGCCACAGCCGTAGACGCGCGAAGGGCAATCTGCGTAGAGGGGATTTTTCGGATACTTCTCCATCACCAAAATTTATGAAAAAAATATTATCGTTCCTATAGCACATGTGCACACGTCGTGCAAAAAAAACTCATGATTTTATCGCGCTCCGAGTATTTAATAATATTCATGCCGCATCGTTACCGCAGAATGGCTACTACCGTGTCATCGCCGTCCGTTAGGGGGGGGGCACGCCCCGGAGACGCGTGCCGCCTCTTCGGACATGCCACCACACCACCCCGCATGTATGAGGGCCCGGTGCGATGCTCCGGTGGCATTGCTACCCCCCCCAGGGCCCCCGACCCGCCTAACCCTGTAGTGTTTGACCACGGGATCTAGCCCTTTGACTTTGCACGGACGGGATTTGACCAGTGGACCTCTCCACCCGGTTGTGTTAGGTCAGCCCATAGGAACACTTTGGAGCAACATCCGGGCCAGACCCACAGCAAGATCCCCTCCGTGTAGACCCGACGCGTCCGTTTCCCCCCTCCAGGTGCCGGCGGTGGCGCCGTCCGTGAGGGGGGCCAAACCCCGGAGACGCGTGCCGCCTCTTCAGACATGCCACCACACCACCCCGCATGTATGAGGGCCCGGTGCGATGCTCCGGTGGCATTGCTACCCCCAGGGCCCCC
>NC_041390.1:37983826-37990822 GCF_002162155.2 Triticum dicoccoides | reverse complement strand
TTATTCATTTAAGGAGAATAATGGTTACTCTGTTTATTTGAATAATACCTTCAATGGTCTTACACCTAAAATGAATGGTTTATTAAATCTCGATCGTAGTGATACACATGTTCATGCCAAAAGATAGTAATGATAGTACCACCTACTTGTGGCACTGCCACGTAAGTCATATCGGTATAAAACGCATGAAGAAGCTCCATATTGATGGATCTTTGGACTCACTCGTTTTTGAAAAGTTTGAGACATGCGAACCATGTCTATTGGTGTATATGCATGAAGAAACTCCATGCAAATGGACCGTTTTGACTCACTTGATTTTGAATCACTTGGGACATGCAAATCATACCACATGGGCAAGATGACTGAAAAGCCTCGTTTTCAGTAAGATGGAAAAAGAAAGCAACTTGTTGGAAGTAACACATTTTGATGTGTGCAGTCCAATGAGTGCTGAGGCATGCAGTGAATATCGTTATGTTCTTACTTCACAGATGATTCGAGTAGATGTTGAGTATATTTACTTGATGAATCAGGAGTCTGAATTATTGAAAGGTTCAAGTAATTTCAGTGTGAAGTTGAAAGATCGTCGTGACAAGAGGATAAAAGATCTATGATATGATCATAGAGATGAATATCTGAATCACGAGTTTGGCACAGAATTAAGACATTGTGGAAATTGTTTCACAACTGATACAGCCTGGAACACCATAGTGTGATGGTGTGTCCAAACGTCATAGTTGCACCCTATTGGATATGGTGCATACCATGATGTCTCTTATCGAATTACCACTATTGTTCATGGGTTAGGCATTAGAGACAACCACATTCACTTTAAATAGGGCACCACGTAATTCCGTTGAGATGACACCGTATGAATTATGGTTTAGAGAAACCTAAGTTGTCGTTTCTTAAAGGTTTGGAGCTGCGACGCTTATGTGAAAAAGTTTCATTGATAAGCTCGAACCCAAAGCGGATAAAATGCATCTTCATAGGAAACCCAAAACAGTTGGGTATACCTCCTGTCTCAGATCCGAAAGCAATAAAGGATTGTTTCTAGAATCGGGTCCTTTCTTGAGGAAAGGTATCTCTCGAAAAGTTGAGTGGGAGGATGGTGGAGACTTGATGAGGTTATTGAACCGTCACTTCAACAAGTGTGTAGCAGGGCACAGGAAGTTGTTCCTGTGGCACGTACACCAACTGAAGTGGAAGCTTATGATAGTGATCATGAAACTTCGGATCGAGTCACTACCAAACCTCGTGGGATGACAAGGATGCGTACTACTTCAGAGTGGTACGTAATCCTGTCTTGGAAGTCATGTTGCTAGACAACAATGAACCTACGAGCTATGGAGAAGCGATGGTGGGCCCGGATTCCGATAAATGGCTCAAGGCCATAAAACCCGAGAGAGGATCCATGTATGAAAACAAAGTGTAGACTTTGGAAGAACTACTTGATGGTCGTAAGGCTATTAGGTACATATGGATTTTGAAAGGAAGACAGACAATGATGGTAAGTGTCACCATTGAGAAAGCTCGACTTGTCGTTAAGATGTTTTTCGACAAGTTCAAGGAGTTGACTACGATGAGACTTTCTCACTCGTAGCGATGCTAAGAGTCTGTTGGAATTATATTAGCAATTACTGCATTATTTATGAAATCTTGCAAATAGGATGTCAAAACATTGTTTCCTCGACGATTCTTGAGGAAAGGTTGTATGTGATACAACCGGAAGGTTTTGTCTATCCTGAAATATGCTAATAAGTATGCAAAGCTCCAGCAATCCTTCTGAGGACTGGAGTGAGCATCTCGGAGTTGGAATGTACGCTTTGATGAGATGATCAAAGATTTTGGGTTTGTACAAAGTTTATGAGAAACTTGTATTTCCAAAGAAGTGAGTGGGAGCACTATAGAATTTCTGATGAGTATATGTTGTTGACATATTAATGATCAGAAATGACGTAGAATTTCTGGAAAGCATAAAGGGTTATTTGGAAAGTATTTTTCAATGGAAAACCTGGATTAAGCTACTTGAACATTGAGCATCAAGATCTATAAGGATAGATCAAAACGCTTAATAGTACTTTCAAATGAGCACATGCCTTGACGTGATCTTGAAGGTGTTCAAGATGGATCAGTCAAAGAAGGAGTTCTTGCCTGAGTTGTAAGGTATGAAGTTAAGACTTTAAGCTCGACCATGGCAGAATAGAGAGAAAGGAACGAAGGTCGTCCCCTATGCTTAAGACATAGGCTCTACAGTATGCTATGCTGTGTACCGCACCTGAAGTGTGCTTTACCATGAGTCAGTCAAGGGGTACAAGAGTGATCCAAGAATGGATCACAGGACAGCGGTCAAAGTTATCCTTAGTAACTAGTAGACTAAGGAATTTTCTCAATTATGGAGGTGGTAAAAGAGTTCGTCGTAAAGGGTTACGTCGATGCAAGCTTAACACCTATCCGGATAGCTCTGAGTAGAGATACCGGATACGTATAATGGAGCAACAATTTAGAATAGCTCCAAGTAGAACAGTTATTTGGAATAGCTCCAAATAGAACGTGGTAGCTACATCTAGGAGATGACATAGAGATTTGTAAAGCACACACGGATCTGAAAGGTTCAGACCCGTTGACTATAACCTCTCTCACAAGCATAACATGATCAAACCCAGAACTCATCGAGTGTTAATCACATGGTAAATGTGAACTAGATTATTGACTCTAGTAAACTCTTTGGGTGTTAGTCACATGGGGATGTGACCTTGAGTGTTAATCACATATCGATGTGAACTAGATTATTGACTCTAGTGCAAGTGGGAGACTGTTGGAAATATGCCCTAGAGGCAATAATAAATTGATTATTATTATATTTCCTTGTTCATGATAATCGTTTATTATCCATGCTAGAATTGTATTGATAGGAAACTCAGATACATGTGTGGATACATAGACAACACCATGTCCCTAGTAAGCCTCTAGTTGACTAGCTCGTTGATCAATAGATGGTTACGGTTTCCTGACCATGGATATTGGATGTCGTTGATAACGGGATCACATCATTAGGAGAATGATGTGATGGACAAGACCCAATCCTAAGCCTAGCACAAGATCATGTAGTTCGTATGCTAAAGCTTTTCTAATGTCAAGTATCATTTCCTTAGACCATGAGATTGTGCAACTCCCGGATACCGTAGGAGTGCTTTGGGTGTGCCAAACGTCACAACGTAACTGGGTGGCTATAAAGGTACACTACGGGTATCTCTGAAAGTGTCTGTTGGGTTGGCACGAATCGAGATTGGGATTTTGTCACTCCGTGTAAACGGAGAGGTATCTCTGGGCCCACTCGGTAGGACATCATCATAATGTGCACAATGTGACCAAGGGGTTGATCACGGGATGATGTGTTACGGAACGAGTAAAGAGACTTGCCGGTAACGAGATTGAACAAGGTATCGGTATACCGACGTGATCTTGACGTGAGCACATGCCTTGACGTGATCTTGAAGGTGTTCAAGATGGATCAGTCAAAGAAGGAGTTCTTGCCTGAGTTGTAAGGTATGAAGTTAAGACTTAAAGCTCGACCATGGCAGAATAGAGAGAAAGGAACGAAGGTCGTCCCCTATGCTTAAGACATAGGCTCTACAGTATGCTATGCTGTGTACCGCACCTGAAGTGTGCTTTACCATGAGTCAGTCAAGGGGTACAAGAGTGATCCAAGAATGGATCACAGGACAGCGGTCAAAGTTATCCTTAGTAACTAGTGGACTAAGGAATTTTCTCAATTATGGAGGTGGTAAAAGAGTTCGTCGTAAAGGGTTACGTCGATGCAAGCTTAACACCTATCCGGATAGCTCTGAGTAGAGATACCGGATACGTATAATGGAGCAACAATTTAGAATAGCTCCAAGTAGAACAGTTATTTGGAATAGCTCCAAATAGAACGTGGTAGCTGCATCTAGGAGATGACATAGAGATTTGTAAAGCACACACGGATCTGAAAGGTTCAGACCCGTTGACTAAAACCTCTCTCACAAGCAACATGATCAAACCTAAAACTCTCGGGTATTAGTCACATGGCGATGTGACCTGTGAGTGTTAATCACATATCGATGTGAACTAGATTATTGACTCTAGTGCAAGTGGGAGACTGTTGGAAATATGCCCTAGAGGCAATAATAAATTGATTATTATTATATTTCCTTGTTCATGATAATCGTTTATTATCCATGCTAGAATTGTATTGATAGGAAACTCAGATACATGTGTGGATACATAGACAACACCATGTCCCTAGTAAGCCTCTAGTTGACTAGCTCGTTAATCAATAGATGGTTACGGTTTCCTGACCATGGACATTGGATGTCGTTGATAACGGGATCACATCATTAGGAGAATGATGTGATGGACAAGACCCAATCCTAAGCCTAGCACAAGATCATGTAGTTCGTATGCTAAAGCTTTTCTAATGTCAAGTATCATTTCCTTAGACCATGAGATTGTGCAACTCCCGGATACCGTAGGAGTGCTTTGGGTGTGCCAAACGTCACAACGTAACTGGGTGGCTATAAAGGTTCACTACGGGTATCTCTGAAAGTGTCTGTTGGGTTGGCACGAATCGAGATTGGGATTTTGTCACTCCGTGTAAACGGAGAGGTATCTCTGGGCCCACTCGGTAGGACATCATCATAATGTGCACAATGTGACCAAGGGGTTGATCACGGGATGATGTGTTACGGAACGAGTAAAGAGACTTGCCGGTAACGAGATTGAACAAGGTATCGGTATACCGACGATCGAATCTCGGGCAAGTACCATACCGCTAGACAAAGGGAATTGTATACGGGATCGATTGAGTCCTTGACATCGTGGTTCATCCGATGAGATCATCGTGGAACATGTGGGAGCCAACATGGGTATCCAGATCCCGCTGTTGGTTATTGACCGGAGAACATCTCGGTCATGTCTGCATGTCTCCCGAACCCGTAGGGTCTACACACTTAAGGTTCGATGACGCTAGGGTTATAAAGGAAGCTTGTATGTGGTTACCGAATGTTTTTCGGAGTCCCGGATGAGATCCCGGATGTCACGAGGAGTTCCGGAATGGTCCAGAGGTAAAGATTTATATATAGGAAGTCCTGTTTCGGCCATCGGGACAAGTTTCGGGGTCATCGGTATTGTACCGGGACCACCGGAAGGGTCCCGGGGGCCCACCGGGTGGGGCCACCTGCCCCGGGGGCCACATGGGCTGTAGGGGGTGCGCCTTGGCCTACATGGGCCAAGGGCACCAGCCCCTAGAGGCCCATGCGCCAAGATAAAGGAAAAAGGGGAGAGTCCTAAAGGGGGAAGGCACCTCCGAGGTGCCTTGGGGAGGATGGACTCCTCCCCCCCCTCCTTAGCCGCACCCCTTCCTTGGAGGAGGGGGCAAGGCTGCGCCTCCCCCCTCTCCCCTGCCCCTATATATAGTGGAGGGGAGGGAGGGCATCCATACCTGAGCCCTTGGCGCCTCCCTCCCTCCCGTGACACCTCCTCCTCTCCCGTAGGTGCTTGGCGAAGCCCTGCAGGATTGTCACGCTCCTCCATCACCACCACGCCGTTGTGCTGCTGCTGGATGGAGTCTTCCTCAACCTCTCCCTCTCTCCTTGCTGGATCAAGGCGTGGGAGACGTCGTCGAGCTGTACGTGTGTTGAACGCGGAGGTGCTGTCCGTTCGGCACTAGGATCATCGGTGATCTGAATCACGACGAGTACGACTCCATCAACCCCGTTCACTTGAACGCTTCCGCTTAGCGATCTGCAAGGGTATGTAGATGCACTCCCCTTACTACTCGTTGCTGGTCTCTCCATAGATAGATCTTGGTGATTCGTAGGGAAAATTTTTGAATTTCTGCTACGTTCCCCAACAGTGTTAGGTCAGCCCATAGGAACACTTTGGAGCAACATCCGGGCCAGACCCACAGCAAGATCCCCTCCGTGTAGACCCGACGCGTCCGTTTCCCCCCTCCAGGTGCCGGCGGTGGCGCCGTCCGTGAGGGGGGCCAAACCCCAGAGACGCGTGCCGCCTCTTCGGACATGCCACCACACCACCCCGCATGTATGAGGGCCCGGTGCGATGCTCCGGTGGCATTGCTACCCCCCAGGGCCCCTGTCCTGCCTAACCCTAGAGCGGTTGACCACGAGATCTTGCCCTTTGACTTTGCACGGACAGGCTTTGAACAGTGGACCTCTCCACCCGGTTGTGTTAGTTCAGCTCAGAGGGACACCTGGGAGCAACATCCGGGCCAAACCGACAGCTACATCCCCTCCGTGTAGACCCGATGCGTCCGTTTTCCCCCTCCAGGTGACGGCGAGGGCGCCGTCCGTGAGGGGGGGCACACCCGGACACGCGTGTCGGGCGTTTGCAACCACCACAACACTTCCAAACACATGAGAGGCTGCCTACGCAAGATTTGGCGGCATGCTAGCCCCCGGAGGCCGCTGTCCACAGCCGTAGACGCGCGAAGGGCAATCCGCGTAGAGGGGATTTTTCGGATACTTCTCCATCACCAAAATTTATGAAAAAAATATTATCGTTCCTATAGCACATGTGCACACGTCGTGCAAAAAAAACTCATGATTTTATCACGCCCCGAGTATTTAATAATATTCACGCCGCATCGTTACCGCAGAATGGCTACTACCGTGTCATCGCCGTCCGTTAGGGGGGGGCACGCCCCGGAGACGCGTGTCGCCTCTTCGGACATGCCACCACACCACCCCGCATGTATGAGGGCCCGGTGCGACGCTCCGGTGGCATTGCTACCCCCCCAGGGCCCCCGACCCGCCTAACCCTGTAGCGTTTGACCACGGGATCTAGCCCTTTGACTTTGCACGGACGGGATTTGACCAGTGGACCTCTCCACCCGGTTGTGTTAGGTCAGCCCATAGGAACACTTTGGAGCAACATCCGGGCCAGACCCACAGCAAGATCCCCTCCGTGTAGACCCGACGCGTCCGTTTCCCCCCTCCA
>NC_041390.1:37961396-37982408 GCF_002162155.2 Triticum dicoccoides | reverse complement strand
AACATGCCACAACACCACCTCGCACATGTATGAGGGTCCGGTACGATGCTCCGATGGCATTGCTACCCCCCCCAGGGCCCCCGTCCCGCCTAACCGTGGAGCGGTTGACCACAAGATCTAGCCTTTTGACTTCCCACGGACGGGCTTTGACCAGTGGACCTCTGCACCCGGTTGTGTCAGGTCACCCGTAGGGACACCCGGGAGCAACATCCGGGCCAAACCCACAGCTACATCCACCGTGTAGACCCGACGCGTCCGTTTCCCCCCTCCAGGTGTCGGCGCCGTCCATGAGGGGGGCACACCGCGGACGTGAGGGGGGTAACACTCTGGAGACGGGTGTCGGGCGTTTGCAACCGCCACTAAACTTTTGTCGGCATAGCTGTTTTTTGATTTTAATAAAATATAATGATCTATATTCAAAAGAACATGACCGCACATTATTAACGTGCTCAAAAAAATACAAACCATATATATATATATATTCATAATATATGAAAAAAATACAAACTACATATATATTCATACGTATGTTTATATTTAACATGCTACATGTTAGTTTATATAATAATACATAAAAAAGCTTAAAAAATACATATGAAAAAAAAGTCTACCAATGCCGACGGCTATGCCGTCGGCATAGAGACGGCCAGGTTTTACGCGGCGGGCGGCGTGCCGTGGATCGCTGACGTGGCATGTATGCCGACGGCAGCCGTCGGCTTAGCTCATGGACGGTGCGCTGCGGATCTATGACGTGGCATGACGATATATGCCGACGGCCGGCCGTCCAGGCCGTCGGCATAGATTTGACGACATTAGCCGCTGGTCACGGGTGGGGTCGCCGGGCCCACGGGTATGCCGACGGCCTGGTTATGCCGACGGCTGCTGTCGCCATGTTCGCAGCTGGGCCGACGACATATGTATGCCGACGGGTGCCGTCGGCTTAGCTCGTGGTAGCCCGACGGCCAAGACGTGGCTGTCGGCATAGCGCAAAGTAGGTCGACGGCAGCCGTCGACATTGATTTGGCCGTCGGGGTAGGGCCAGTTTCCGGTAGTGATAGGCCCTTTTTCTACCAGTGAGTCAGATCATCAAAGAAGGCACCTTCTTGCGATGCAGTGCACAGACGACTTGCTGTTGTTGTACCATATGAAAATTCTTCATGCGAGAAGGGATATGGGCTGCACCTCCGGGGAGGAAACAATGCGATCAAACTAGACAACGCCGCTAGCCTCCGCCACCGTGCGGCGGCGCCACACTTTGTTCGTCTCGGGAAGATGGATATCGACCGGCTGCAAGCTGCGTCAATCCGGACTCAGAAAAGGTCATACGGGAAATTGAGGAGAAGGCCCAGTTCGGGAGAGCCATGGGCCTATGCTAGTTGTAAGAATGGCCCAAAATTATGGACGGCCCTGCTCATGTCCTGTGCAGTACGCCATGGATCCACCGGGTTGATCTCAAGTACATGCTGCACACACACACTCGGCTCCTTGGAGCTACGAGCAAGGGGCCCGACAACTGTGCTGCAAGCTCGCACCCCGCTACGTCACCATGGTGCGCGACGACGGCGAACTGTTCCCGCTCAGGCAGCGATGCTGGAACCGGCGGATTAGGGAGTTGCAACCGGCACATGACGATGCTGAAACCATTGTCCCTTGATGCTGGAACAGGATGCATCCTGGGGAGGCGACACATTTTTTGCTGGAACCAGCCTTTATTTCTGCTGGAACCGTCTTTTTTTTACTACAATGGGCACTAGTCTTTTTTTTTTGCAGTGAGGCTATTTTGTTGGAACCAGCATTACTTTTTGCTAGAACGGGCTAATTCATTTGCTATAATTGGCTTATCGCTTTTTGCTGCTGAGTTTTTGCTGGCACCATCATTAAGTTTTGTTGGAACCGGCAATCTATTTGCTTCATCCAAGTACAGGTTTTTGTTGCATTCGATTTTTGCTGGAAATAGCATCAAGTTTTGCTGGAACCAATTATTTTTTTTGCTTCAACCGTGTATTGGAAGTTTTTGTTGCTTTTTAGATTTGTTTTTGCTGGACATGGCGGTGGCGGTGCAAGTCAATGACGGCGGCGAGCCGGAGATAGGGACGCCGGAGATGCTGCAACCATGGTGACCACATGCTGAAACCTGTCTGTGTTCGAGCTGCAACCATGGCGAGCGGAGGCAGCCGAGATGAGCGCAATGGCACGAGCGCCGGCGAACACGGGTTGGCGGGCGCGGTGGCACAGGTGACCGGCAAGCACGAGATGCCGAGGACAAGTGTGAGCGGCCGGCGACCGTGCAGATTCTGGCCGGCGAGTGCGCGGATTCTGGCTGGCGAGCGTGGATTCTAGTCGCTACCTTTTTTCCAGCGTGGTTGACTTTTTAGAGACAGAGGAAAAGTTGCATCGTATCGTACGATTGAAAAAGTCTGTAACATACGCTCGGCAGCCGACCGGCCAAATTTTGCACCGGTGCGCCGACGCCTATTAGTGCCCTTATCATAATTATCTACTCCCTCCGTTTCATAAGTCTTACATTACAGAGGGAGTATTATTCGGTGCTTGCATATGCCAAACTGCGTCCAATCACAAAACTACTTGTATGTTTTGGCAGCGAATTAACTGATTAAAAAATTGATTTCATAATGTAGACAATTCAGATCAAATTGTTGCTTTCACCTGAGCTACAAGTCTTTGTACTAAACTGGCACCTTAGGCCTGTTGTCCATCCTAATATATGTACTCCCTCCATTCCGGAATGTAATGCGCATAATTTTTTTGGCAAAATTCCATATTATAGTGCGTGTTTGCTTCTTTACCCCACTCTTGACCAAAATATCCCTTATCCTCCCCTTGCGCATCACTTTCCTCGCGTATCCCCTGCTTCCGCAACGTCGTCTCCGTGTTCCGGTATCCATGGCCGGCGTCCCGCCCTGAGTCTCCGCATCCACGACTGGCATCTCCGCGTCAGTGACCATCGCCTGGTCTCATGTAAGACAATAGGCTTTGGGGGAACCGGCACAACCCTCTAGGGGTGGCCTATCACATATATATATATATATATAATGAGGTGGTATACAACGTTACAATATACACATGTAAATACAGTCTAACACCCTCCCTCAATCTTAGCCACTTTCTAATGAATCTAGAAGGGTAAGATTGCGCCTGCAAGTCTCAAACTGTGGCAAAGGCAATGGCTTGGTGAAGATGTCAGCAAGTTGATCTTTGGAAGAAATAAACTTGATCTGTAGTTGCTTCTGAGAGACACGTTCACGCACAAAGTGATAGTCAACTTCAATGTGTTTCGTTCGGGCATGGAATACCGGATTTGCAGAAAGGTATGTAGCACCGATGTTATCACACCAAAGAACAGGAGGCTGTGATTGGGGTATACTTAACTCCTAAAGCAAGGATTGTACCCAGATAATCTCTGATGTGGCATTGGCCACAGCCTTATACTCAGCCTCAGTACTGCTACGCGAGACAGTAGCCTGTTTCCGAGCACTCCAGGCAATCAGGTTAGAGCCAAAGAAGACAGCATAACCCCCCGTGGATCGCCTGTCATCCGGATTGCCAGCCCAGTCTGCATCAGAATATGCTGAAAGACAACCAGAGTCAGACGGCCGAATATGCAAACCATGAGCCACCGTGAAACGAATATAGCGCAAAATCCGCTTAACAGCAGACCAATGAGTGTCACGGGGTGACTGCAGATACTGGCAGACTCGGTTAACAGCATAGGAAATGTCTGGTCGCGTGATCGTCAAGTACTGGAGCCCACCAACAATACTCCGGTACTCGGTCGCATCAGAAGAAGAAAGAAGCACACCATCAACAACATTGAGCTTATCAGTGGTAGACATGGGTGTAGTCGTCGGTTTGCATTTAAGCATCCCAGCTCGCTGCAACAAATCCAGAGAGTACTTCTTCTGCGTCATAACAAGGCCAGCAGCACGAGAAGTAACCTCCACACCAAGAAAGTAATGAAGCTTCCCAAGGTCCTTGACCGCAAAATCAGCACCAAGTGAGCGAACAAGCGCAGTAGCAGCCGACTGAGAGGAGCTGACCAAAATGATATCATCTACATAGACCAACAAGTACATAGTAACCTCAGGCCTTTGAAGAAGAAACAATGAGGAGTCAGCAGTTGATGATGCAAAACCATGAGCACGAAGAGCCATTGCAAGACGAGCATGCCAAGCACGAGGAGCCTGCTTCAGACCATAAATTGCCTTGGACAGACGACAGAGATGATCAGGGCGATCCGGATCAGAGAAACCCGGAGGCTGGCGCATGTAAACCTCCTCCGCCAAGACACCATGAAGAAAAGCATTTTGAACATCAAGTTGACGAAGAAACCAACCTCGAGTAACAGCCAGAGAGAGAAGAAGTCTGATGGTAGTAGGCTTGACCACTGGACTGAAGGTGTCTTCATAGTCAAGTCCAAAACGCTGTCGAAAACCACGAGCAACCAGACGAGCCTTATAGCGCTCAATGGACCCATCAGAATGCCTCTTCACTTTGAAAACCCATTTGGAATCAATGACATTTACCCGTGATTGTGGAGGAACAAGAGTCCATGTCTGATTGCGAAGAAGCGCTTGATACTCCTGCTCCATGGCCTCTCTCCAATGAGGAATGCGCATAGCAGCTTGATACGTGCGTGGCTCAGAGGATGGATCTGCGAGAGCAGCAGACATGCACGCCGCTAACCAAGCAACTGTGCCATCGTGACATTGCTTAGGCTGAAAAATGCCACTCTGACTGCGCGTATGTGGACGTAGAGCAGCAGCAGGAGCCGGCGGAGGCGAAGGTGACGGAGACGTGATGGTCGCCGGAGATGCAGGAATCACCTCAGGCGAGCTCGGGACAGACGACTCCGGGCTGCATGGCGAAGACTGGCCCGACGACAGGGGCTCAGAGGCCATGGGCGAACCGAGGGTGGGCGAGGCCAGCTCCGGTGACACCGGCCCAGACGGCCTTGGCGGGGCGAGAGCAGGCGAGGCCGGCCCTGGTGAGAAGGGCCCAGACACCCTGGGCGAGGCAGGGGCGGGCGAGGCCAGGCCTGGTGATGACTGCCCCGACGCCCTGGGCGAGACGGGGACCGAGGAGGCCGACCCAGTCGGCGGGGTTGCAGGGCGCGACGATGGCGAAGGCAGCCCAGAAGCCAGAGGCGACCGGGCCAGGACGTCGATCAGCCGTGCATGAGCACGGAAACCGAGGCCATGCAGGGGCGCCATGTGCTCCTCATGCACAACAGAAGGTGCCGAGGATGAAGGCGATGGCGACGAAGAGGAAGATGGCGCTTCCAGAATCTCCAAACGAGCCCCACGACCAGTGCCTGCACCATGGTTAGGCAACAATAGAGGAGAATATGCAACATCATCAAATTGGTCAGAAGCAACAGAGGATGAATGCATGACAGGTGGCTCGGTAGTGGACACAGGGAGTTTGGCAAAGGGAAAAACATGCTCATCAAACACAACATCCCGAGAGATGTAGACACGATTAGTGGGAACATGAAGACATTTGTATCCTTTATGAAGAGAGCTATAACCAAGAAAAACACACTTCTTGGAACGAAACTCGAGCTTACGCTTGTTATATGGACGGAGATGGGGCCAGCAAGCACACCCAAACACCTTGAGAAAGGTGTAGTCCGGTTGTTCATTAAGGAGAACTTCAATGGGAGTCTTCATATTCAAAACACAAGTGGGAGTACGATTGATGAGAAAACATGCAGTGGTGAAAGCATCACTCCAAAAACGAAACGAAACAGATGCATGGGCCAAAAGAGTCAGACCAGCTTCAACAATGTGACGATGCTTACGTTCTACTGAACCATTCTGCTGATGTGTATGTGGACATGCTAAACGGTGAGTGATCCCAAGCGACTGAAAGAAGGAGTTGAGGTTGCGATACTCGCCACCCCAGTCCGACTGAACATGAACAATTTTGTGCTTGAGAAGGCGTTCAACATGTTTTTGGAACTGAACAAAAATGTCAAACACATCAGATTTACGTTTGATAAGATAAAGCCAGGTAAAGCGGCTGTAAGCATCAACAAAACTGATATAATAATTATGACCACTAACAGAAGTCTGAGCAGGACCCCATACATCTGAAAACACAAGTTCTAAAGGATGTTTCACCTCACGACTGGACTCCGAAAAAGGAAGTTGATGACTCTTCCCCTGCTGACAAGCATCACACACTGCTACATCTTTATTACTAGACACACTAGGAAGCTCATGACGACGCAAAACATGCCGGACAATAGGTGTGGCCGGGTGACCAAGACGAGCATGCCACTGTGACGGAGATACCCGAACTCCACTGAAGACGCGAGCGACGCCAGGATGCTCCAGACGATAGAGACCTTGGCAGAGCCGCCCACTAAGAAGAATGTCCCTCGTGCCCCGATCCTTAATAAAAAGGTCAAAAGGATGAAATTCATAAAGCACATTATTATCACGAGTGAGTTTAGGAACTGAAAGAAGATTACGTGTCACAGATGGAACTCGAAGAACATTGCGAAGTTGAAGACTCCTATTGGCATGTCTAGTGAGAAGTGATGCTTGACCAATATGAAAGATGTGCATACCTGCTCCATTGGCGGTGTGGATCTTGTCGGAACCATGGTAGGGTTCACGAGTGTGAAGCTTCCCCATCTCACTGGTCAGGTGCTCTGTCGCCCCAGAGTCCATGTACCAGTGGGGATCAATGGAGTAGGACTGAGTGTGTCCCTGTGGCTTCTGCGGCGGCGGACGATCAGTCATGGCGACCTGACGAGCAAAGTTGCGTGTATCCTTCCCGTCATTGCCAAGACTAAGAAAACCCCGCTGGAAGCGCTTGTGACACTTCGAGGCCCAGTGCCCATCGCGACCACAAAGCTGGCACACACGTGGACCACCAGCCCCTGGTAGCGTCGCAGTAGGAGGAGGGGCCGAGGCGGGTGGTGGTGACTGCCCCGAAGGAGCCCTGGATGAAGCAGAGGAGCGACCACCCTTGGTGGCGGCGTTTGCCGAGAGGGCGCCGTTGCCCCTAGATCGGCGCGTCTCGACTCGTTGCTCAGTAAGCAGGAGGCGTGAAAAGACCTCGTGTGCTGGCATGGGCGTGGAGTTGCCCCTCTCATTGATGATCTCGACTAGGGCGTCATACTCCTCATCAAGACCATTGACAATAAACGAGTTGAACTCGGAGTCGGTGAGGGGCTGTCCAATGGAGGCCAGCGTGTCGGCGAGACTCTTGACTTTGTTGTAGAACTCAGTGGCGGTGGAGTCAAGCTTCTGACACTCCCCAAGTTGGCGACGGAGCCCAGATACACGAGCCTGCGACTGTGCCGCAAACGAGCGCTCAAGAATAGTCCATGCCTCGTGGGACGTCTTGGCGAAGACAACAAGCCCAGCAACGGCCGGAGAGAGCGACCCCTGGATGGAGGAGAGGTTCCCCTGATCCTGCCCTGTCCAGACACGGTGAGCCGGATTATAGACCGGACCATGCACGCTGTCAACCAGCGCAGGAGGGCAAGGGAGAGAGCCGTCGACATAGCCAAGCAGGTAGTGACTCCCAAGAAGCGGAAGAACCTGCGCGCGCCAGAAGATGTAATTGTCCGACGACAACTTGATGGTGATGAGATGGCCGAAGTGAAACGGCGGCGGCGGCTGCGATCCCATCGAGGAGAGTGGCTGAGGTGAGAACACCGTGGAGACAGTCGGAGGGGCAGCCGGCGCGGTGACAGAGGGCGCGATGGCCGCGGTTGACGGGGCGGCGGTGGTGTGGGCCACAAGCGCCTGCCCGGGCGAAGTAGCAGCCGGCGGGAGTGCGAAGAGGGAGCCGACGCTCCGTGTCCCGATCGGCGCCTGAAGGGAGGCGGCATCCAGCGGCCTCAAGAGAAGTGCCGCGAGGGAGGCTGGCAGAAAACCGGTGGTGGTGGAGCCGGACGCAGCGGCGGACGTCATAGCAGTCGGGCGACGGCGGCGGCGGGCGCGGCGGCGGCGGCGGCGGCGGCGGCGGTTTAGGGTTTTAGGCGGAAGCGGACGTAACCTAGCGTGATACCATGTAAGACAATAGGCTTTGGGGGAACCGGCACAACCCTCTAGGGGTGGCCTATCACATATATATATAATGAGGTGGTATACAACGTTACAATATACACATGTAAATACAGTCTAACATCTCACTGTTTCCTTGCCTCGCCGCCTCCACCACCGCAGGAGCAAGGAGAATGGGGCGCCGTCTCGGCCGTAGTACGAGGGCGAGCTCCAGCGCGCGCTTGATGCACACACGCGATGGACGGCGGCGCAAAGCAGGTTCCCCAGCCGCTGGAGCTCCAGCGCGAGCACGCGCACGCGAACGTCGGCGACATGTAGAGCATCTACAGTATTTTTTGGCTTCCGCGGCAGTGGACGCGGGTAGCGGAAAGTCACGGATGTGGCCGCCGGCGTGGCCATCAAGCAGACCTTCCTAGTGCCATGGGGCTCGCGGAGGAGGTGGTAATGGGATGGCTGTGCTGGGCCTGCTAATCCCTTCTGATGAAGGAGTGTGAGGGGGAGAGGAGGAGGAAGAATAGGGGGAGGAGCCGTCCGACGAGCGACGGCGCTGGAGGAGGAGTCGCCTAAGTAACGGCGGGCGGGCGTCTCCGCGTCCAGCAAGATCAAGTCGCGAGGCCGGGCTCACCGCCGGGAAGGCCACCATGCCGTCATTTTCTTCTCTACTCACGAGACCAAGTAGTACTCCAACTCTCAAGTAGTACTCCAAACCGTGCAAGGGGTTGGGGGCTTTCTTGTCCAAATTCTAGTGCCAGCACATACATTGGTATTTGAACTAGAATCTATGCACATTAAATATTGGAACGGAGGGAGTAGCAAATTGCTGTGCCTACTGAAGTACTGATGCAATTTTGTGTTTTGATGCAAGAGAGTAATGGTAGAGAAGAGAAGATTGATTTCATCTGGTGACTTTTAGTAGTGGCCAACACTCTAGCCAGATTGATTTCATCCTCTCGAGAAGAGAAGATAGGCGTGCGTGCCTAGACTGTAAGGTGATACCTGGGGAGAGTGTTGTACCCCAGCATAAGCTGGTGGTTGCTGACTTCCGCTTTCGGATTCGTGTCCAGCGGGATAAGCGTGCCAAGGTCGCTAGAACGAAGTGGTGGAAGCTCAAGGGGGAGGTAGCTCAGGTGTTCAAGGAGAGGGTATTTAAGGAGGGCCCTTGGGAGGAAGGAGGGGATGCGGACAATGTGTGGATGAAGATGGCGACTTGCATTCGTAAGGTGGCCTCGGAGGAGTTTGGAGTGTCCAGGGGAAGGAGAAGCGAAGATAACGATACCTGGTGGTGGAATGATGATGTCCAGAAGGCGCTTAAAGAGAAGAAAGATTGCTTCAGACGCCTATACCTGGATAGGAGTGCAGACAACATAGAGAAGTACAAGATGGCGAAGAAGGCCGCAAATCGAGCTGTTGGTGAAGCAAGGGGTCGGGCATATGAGGACCTCTACCAACGGTTAGGCACGAAGGAAGGTGAAAGGGACATCTATAAGATGGCTAAGATCCGGGAGAGGAAGACGAGGGATATTGGCCAAGTCAAATGCATCAAGGACGGAGCAGGCCAACTCTTGGTGAAGGACGAAGAGATTAAGCATAGATGGCGGGAGTACTTCGACAAGCTGTTCAATGGGGAGAATGAGAGTTCTACCATTGAACTGAATGACTCCTTTGATGAGACCAGCATGCGTTTTGTGCGGCGCATCCAGGAGTCTGAGGTGAAGGAGGCTTTAAAAAGGATGAAAGGAGGCAAGGCGATGGGCCCTGATTGTATCCCCATTGAGGTGTGGAAAGGTCTCGGGGACGTAGCGATAGTATGGCTAACCAAGCTTTTCAACCTCATTTTTCGGGCAAACAAGATGCCAGAAGAATGGAGACGGAGTATATTGGTACCAATCTTCAAGAACAAGGGGGATGTTCAGAGTTGTACTAATTACCGTGGAATTAAGCTGATGAGCCATACAATGAAGCTATGGGAGAGAGTCATTGAGCACCGCTTAAGAAGAATGACAAGCGTGACCAAAAATCAGTTTGGTTTCATGCCTGGGAGGTCGACCATGGAAGCCATTTTCTTGGTACGACAACTTATGGAGAGATATAGGGAGCATAAGAAGGACTTGCATATGGTGTTCATTGACTTGGAGAAGGCCTATGATAAGATACCGCGGAATGTCATGTGGTGGGCCTTGGAGAAACACAAAGTCCCAGCAAAGTACATTACCCTCATGAAGGACATGTACAATAATGTTGTGACAAGTGTTCGAACAAGTGATGTCGACACCGATGACTTCCCGATTAAGATAGGACTGCATCAGGGGTCAGCTTTGAGCTCTTTTTGCATTGGTGATGGATGAGGTCACAAGGGGTATACAAGGAGATATCCCATGGTGTATGCTCTTTGCGGATGATGTGGTGCTAGTTGACGATAGTCGGATGGGGGTAAATAGGAAGTTAGAGTTATGGAGACAAACCTTGGAATCGAAAGGGTTTAGGCTTAGTAGAACTAAAACCGAGTACATGATGTGCGGTTTCAGTACTACTAGCTGTGAGGAGGAGGAGGTTAGCCTTGATGGCCAGGTGGTACCTCGGAAGGACACCTTTCGGTATTTGGGGTCAATGTTGCAGGAGGATGGGGGTATTGATGAAGATGTGAACCATCGAATCAAAGCCGGATGGATGAAGTGGCGCCAAGCTTCTGGCATTCTCTGTGACAAGAGAGTGCCACAAAAGCTAAAAGGCAAGTTCTACAGGACGGCGGTTCGACCCGCAATGTTGTATAGCGCGGAGTGTTGGCCGACTAAAAGGCGACATGTTCAACAGTTAGGTGTGGCGGAGATGCGTATGTTGAGATGGATGTGTGGCCACACGAGGAAGGATCGAGTCCGGAATGATGATATACGAGATAGAGTTGGGGTAGCACCAATTGAGGAGAAGCTTGTCCAACATCGTTTGAGATGGTTTGGGCATATTCAGCGCAGGCCTCCAGAAGCTCCAGTGCATAGCGGACGGCTAAAGCGTGCGGAGAATGTCAAGAGAGGGCGGGGTCGACCGATTTTGACATGGGAGGAGTCCGTTAAGAGAGACCTGAAGGATTGGAGTATCGACAAAGAACTAGCTATGGACAGGGGTGCGTGGAAGCTTGCTATCCATGTGCCAGAGCCATGAGTTGGTTGCGAGATCTTATGGGTTTCACCTCTAGCCTACCCCAACTTGTTTGGGACTAAAGGCTTTGTTGTTGTTGTTGTTGTTGTTGTTGATGCAAGAGAGTAATGGTCCACTCTACTGTCCCCAACCATGGTATATACCATTCTTTTGAGATCGATGGGTCAAATCTTTCCCCTGATAAAACACATGAAGATATCTATTGGAGGCAAGAGAGTGTGAGATCAGGCTAGTACTGCAGGTCACGTACGTACCATCAGGCTCATAGAACTCGTGTCTGGTCTGGACAGGAACATATCCCGCAAGCCAAGTCTGAACAACTGCATGTGAAGCAAAGCCTTCATCACATCAAGACCCCGCTTTCGCCATTTGCAGGTCCTTCAATCACGCCATGGCATTCTCTGCATGTATTGATCCCTTTAAAATCTTGCTACGGACATGTCTCAAGGCGTGAACATAAATAGAGCTTCGCAATACCCCGGTGAAGCTGGTTATGCTGATGCGCGGGTGCACACGACCGACAACCCTATCCAATCAAAGTGTTCAAAGAGCGCTATATGCGCCAGTCCTTGTTTTTCTTCAAAGGATAAGTCCGGAACTCACCGATGGACATACCAAAGAGGACCAACCGCAGGTAGAACAGACACTTCCCGTGAAGACCACTAAGGCCACCAGCTGGTCCTCTTCTCCCTCCACTCAAGATGGCAATGGGGCCCCAAAACCCGCGTCCCCGCGGGTTTTTACCCTATTAGGGAACGGGGATGGGCGACTTTCTATCCCCGCGGGGCTGCTCGTGGGTACATTATTAAACCCGGCATGTTTCACGGGTTTAAACCCGTTTGAGTACTACCCGAACCCGAAACCCGACAAAACCCGTCAAAAAATACATTATTTAGCACGCACCGATCCATCTTGACTCAAGTGGCCCAAAGCCACAGTGCCCGAGGAGCCAAGCCCCACAGCATCGAGGCCCTGGAGTACAAACCAACCCCTCACTCGGCCGCTGCAGTGTTGCTCGCTCTTTTGGACTCTCTCTCCCGCACAACACGACACCTATACCTAAACCTAAGTCCCCCAGCCGTCGCCTGCTGCCGTAATATGCTCATGTCTTTCTTCCAAATGTTGTTGTTTTCATTGACTGCTCGTGGGGACGGGTTCCCCGTGGGTTTTGAAAACCCGACTAGATCATCAAGGCGCGCGTTGCTGCGCCCGCTAATTTTGATGGCATCTAATGTAGGAAAGAGAAATATATGAAAAGATTTGTGTAGTTAGAAATATTTGAGAAATTTGTACGACATACTTTCTTATGGTATACACAAATTGTAGACTGAGAGGTGCATCTAATTACTGGATTTCAGGAACCCACAGCAGCAAGAATTCAAGATACAAAAATAGATCAAAACCTACTTCCATTTTACTTATTAACTATACAGCTGGCACCAATTATGGAAGAGCATCATGTATTCAGTACCTAGTGAGCCCCCCTTGTAGTTTGTACTTTAGTGATCTAAACACTCTTATATTTCGTTACGTAGTAAGTAGGTATTTCCATGTGCTATGTAATGTCTTATTCCACTCCAACTATTTTTTCAAATAGTAGCAATCAGCCTACAAAACAGCTAGCTTAAAACGCTCTGCTGTGAACAAATTCAGCTATCATATGTTATCTGTAATGACAACTATGTACCCTCTCTTTCCTGAAAGTAACAGTAGCTTAAAATGATCTTCTCTGAACAAAATCTCTCCATCGTCATTCCTACTAAATTGTTTAATCAATTGTGTCCATCTATTACTCTGATTTTAGAAACTAAATTTTTTCTACCAGTTCTTTATCTTGCCACCTAAAGACATTGTGCCGAACAAAATTTTCCAAACTAAAGTGGCAAAATAGAGCTAATAATTTGACAAAAAGGGGACAAACTAACTGAATAATTTTAACCTCTCCAAAGCATGGCCCAACAGCACTTCCTCATTTCCACCTCGTCCAATGATTGGTGCCAGACTTCCAGTGGATTCACAGGTACCATGAAGCCTGATACACAAAAAAGGTTGATTTAGGTGGAGATTACCAAAAGCGTGGTGTTCAGGATAAGAGAGGAGACCTAGGAAGGCGTTGTGCTGAACTACTGATTGTACGGGAGAGCTCATCAACAGCAGATCTCGAGCACGAAGGAGAAGAGGACCTCAAGGTTACTTAGCGCGGTGAGGCGAAGGACGTGGCGCGGTGGTGAGGCGGTGATCCATAGACTGAAGATGACATAGTTATAGATGGAGATGGGGATATCCCCTCATCGACCATGTCCCCACCACCTCCATCGAAGGGCAGCACCGCCCTATTGGATCACTTTCCGGCAGCAAGGTGGATGCAGCACAACTGCACAACCACAGGCGGTAGTAATTTGTTGTGCACTAAGGCCTTCTTTGGTTCATAGGATAGGAATTTTATAGGAATAGGAATCATAGAAAGTGAGATGACATGCATGTCAATTCCTATAGAGAAAAAGATGTCATTTGGTGCATAGGATAGGATTTTTTCCATTGAGTCTAAGCTAATATTTTTTTTCCTCCAAAATGTGAAGGATTGATTCTTATCCTACATAGGAATAGGAATCCATTCCTACAAACCAAAAGGTTTAAAAAAAAATTCCTTTGCAAATCCTATCTTATAGAATTCCTACAAAAATCCTACAAACCAAATGAGGCCTAACTCTGTCCCGGCAGCGTCATCGCCATGTCCTGAGGGCTGAGGGAGAAAAAAGGCTGGGGAAGCCATGGACGTCACGCGGCACCGAAGGAGCGCGTGCCGCCGGCTCGGAGTGGGAGAGATGGAGAACGCACGGAACGGGTTGGGAGTATGCCTCGGTGGGCCGACGTAGGCCTTTGACCTCTGCCAATCAGCCGGACTAAGGAGATAATTCGTAGCTCAGCCTGCGGAGCAGCAACCCGATTAAGGAGAGCTGCGGACGCGCTTGGGAGTCGCCTATTTTGATCTGGTACGTTCGTGAGTTCCATCGGACGGTCAAATATCTCAAATGGCTGTGCGAGGGCGTAGGTAGCTGAGTCTTACTGTTTAGTAATGGGTTTAGGGGACAGGCAAAAATTTAACCCCGCGCATGTTGATGGGGACGGGGACCGGTTTGTGATTTTCTCGTGGAGATGGGTTTGGGCAAGCAAAACCCGGTGGGTTTCGTCCCTGTTAGACTAAGTATATATTAGATATACGTGTTGTAACATAACCTGTATTTGTACGGTTCCTTCTTATAAATATATGACGGCCGTACCCACCAAGGGTATCGAGCATTGTTCCAAACCCTAATTTGTCTAACATGTTACCAGACGAAGCGTTCGATTCGCGTCGCGCTTCCGCCTCCTCTGCTGTCGCCGCCACCGCGTCGGCCTCCTTTGCCGTCCCGCCTCCCTCGACCCTGGCAACGGACTCGCCCTTCATGGCATCCACACCGCTCACCTGGGCTCGGCAGGCGGCCTCGGACTCGCGCCCGACGGCGCCGTCCCGATCTCCCGCACTCGATCCATCTGCATCGGCCCGGTCTCCCGCGCCCTCCTACGGCGCCCCGATCGTCGCCCCGGTGCACTACGGCGCTGCCCCCGGCCAATCCCGCGACGCACCGCCGGCTGCTGGTCCCTACAGCGCTGCCCCGGGCGATTCCCGCGATGCGCCGCTGGCTTCTGGCCCCTATGGCGCTCCTCCACAACAACCCTACGGCGCTCCCGTTCCGCACCCATACGGCGCTCAGGGCCTCTACGGTGCCCCTGTCCAGCAGCCCTACGGCGGGGTATACCCTGCGTCGTACGTCGCTCCGTCCTCGACGCCGTATGCGATGTCGCCCGTCGTATCCAGTGAGGCACTGCATGGCGCGCCCTACGGAGCTCCTGGGTCGCACACCGCGCCACCTCCGCAGTCCTACGGTGTGCCCTCTGTGCAGCCCTACGGTCATCACCAACACTCTCGTGTGCTGCCTCCGTCGGCCGATGCGCTGGTTCCATACAGTGCCCCTCCGACGTATGACTCGTAGCTTCCCGCATCAGTGTCCGAACCAGGACCGTTCCACTTTGGTCATCTGGTGACGGTGAAGCTCTCTGCTGATAACTACCTTCTGTGGCACGCTCAGGTGTTACCGCTGATGCAATAGTCACTACCTTGAGGGGTATGTCGATGGTACGCTGCCCTGTCCGCCGGCCATGGTTCCGGTGCCCTCAGCTGCAGGTGGTTCTGTCATGGTGTCCACCCCTGCTCATCATCGGTGGATCGCTCAGGATCAGGCTATTCTGGGTGCTATTCAGTCCTCGCTAACTCCCTCCGTGGCCGGCATGGTGGTCTTTACTGCGACGTCGAGGGATGCATGGGCCACGCTCGACTCCAGCTTCTCTTCACAGTCGCTGGCTCGGCCTTCTGCCATCCGTAATCAGCTGGGTGAGGTCAAGAAAAATGATCTTCAACAAGGTCAAGACCCTGGCTGATACACTATCATCCATTGGGAAGCCTCTTCGTGACGAAGAGTTCACTTCATTCATTCTCAATGGGTTTGACGAGGACTATGATTCCCTTGTTGAAAACATCAACAGACGTGACACGCCGATGCCGCCTCGCGATCTCTATGCACGCCTCCTCAACACCGAACAGCGACTCGCTGCTCGCCGCTCCGTTGGCGTCTACTCGGAGGGTCCATCTATGAACGCTGCTCTTCGCGGAGGTGCTCGCGGTGCCAAGCAGAAGGCGCCATCATCTTCGGGCAGCCAGCCCCGTCCGCCCGCTCCACCTCCACCGACGTCTGGCCGCAAGTGACTCCACTATGAGGCGTGTGGCGGTGGGGTTGAGTGTCAACTCTGCGGTATTGAGGGACACTTGGCATCTCGCTGCCATCGTCGCTTCAAACGAGATTTTCTTGGCATTGGGAACAATGGGAAGGGCAATGAGAAGCAAGCTGCTCTCGCTACACCGGATCCTGGCTTCACTCCATCATACTCTGTGGATCCTGCCTGGTACATGGACACGGGTGCCACGGACCACTTGACGAGCCAGCTTGACAAACTGGCCACTCGCGAGCCCTACACCGGCCATGATCAAGTTCGCGCTGCAAATGGATCAGGTATGCCCATCTCACATGTTGGCCAGGCATCTCTCCTTTCACGTACCAATAAACCTTGCGTCTGCTTGATGTCCTTCGTGTTCCCTCAGTCACACGTAGTTTACTCTCGGTTCCTAAATTAACTCGTGACAACAATGTGTTCGTTGAGTTTCACCCCTTTTATTTTTTTATTAAGGACCGAGACACGAGGGACGTTCTTCTTAGTGGTCGAGCTCGTGATGGCTTATACGCGCTTGATGTGCCACGAGCATCCCAAGTTTTCAGTGGTGTTCGGGTGTCATCGTCGTAGTGGCATTCTCGCCTTGGCCACCCTGCCACTCCCATTGTGCGCCATGTGCTTCATCGTCATCGTCTTCCTGTTGAGTCGAGTAATAAAGAGTTTCTAGTGTGTGATGCCTGTCAACAAGGCAAAAGTCATCAGTTGCCTTTTTCTGTATCGAGTCGTGTTGTCACGGCTCCTCTTGAACTTGTGTTTTCCGATGTATGGGGCTATGCCCAAACTTCTGCCAGTGGTCACAACTATTATGTCAGTTTCATTGATGCTTTCAGTCGCTTTACTTGAATTTATCTTATTAAGCGCAAATCTGATGTGTTTCATGTCTTTATGCAATTTCAAGCACATGTTGAGCGACTGCTTAAGCACAAAATCATCCATGTCCAGTCAGACTGGGGTGGTGATTATCGTAATCTTAATACCTTCTTTCAGAAGCTTCGCATCTCAGACCATGTGTCTTGTCCTCATACACATCAGCAGAACGGTGCTGCTGAGCGCAAGCACCGTCAGATAGTTGAAACTGGTCTAACACTTCTTGCGCATGCCTCTGTCCCATTTCGGTTCTGGAGCAATGCCTTTGTTACTGCCTGTTTTTTGATTAACAGGATTCCCACACGACTTCTTCACATGAAGTCTCCGCTGGAAGTGTTGCTCAATGAAACTCCTGATTACTCCCTACTCAAAGTGTTCGGCTGTGCGTGTTGGCCACATCTTCGTCCGTATAATAAGCATAAACTTGAGTACCGGTCCAAACAATGTGTGTTTTTTGGATACAGTCCTCTCCACAAAGGTTATAAGTGTCTTCACATTCCGACGAAACGTGTTTACATTTCTCGCAATGTTGTGTTTGACGAGACTGTCTTCCCGTTTTCCACACTCATATCACGCACCGATACTCCCGTCACCGAGTTGCACTTTTTTCCAGTTTTGCCTGATCAATTTGTGGATGCTGCATATTCTCCTTTGTTGTTGCCTAACCATGGTGCAGGAACTGGATGAGGCGCTCGACTTGAGCTGCTTGATGATGATGTGGACACTACTGCGCCGGCTGCTGCTCCGTTGACTGCCCCCGCCGCTACGCCCACTGTCCCCGACGTCGATCACGCGTGCATGTCCCATGCACGTGGAACCGACGGGGCGCCCGAGTCGCCTGGGCTGGCGGCCTTGGACATGCCTGGGGCGTCCTCTCCGTCGCCTGGGTTGGCTAAGCCCTCGACGTTGATGGACAGGGCACCTGATTCCCTTGGGCCGGCGGACTCGCCATCGGTGTCCCCTGGGCCGGCGGACTCGCCAACCAATGCATCCTCGTCGCCTGGCTCGTCGACGCCACCCAGCCTGTCTTCGCCGACCCTGACCGTGCCCTCTGTCGTGGCAGCTCCATCGCCACCGCCACCTGTCGCCCTGCGTCCCCATACTCATAGCAAGAGTGGCATCTTTCAGCCGAAGAAGCGCACCAATGGCACCGTCACGTGGCTTGTGGCTTGTGTGGCGCATGCTGAGGCTGATCCTACAACTGAACCACGACATTTTCAAGCAGCACTTGGCATTCCGCATTGGCGTGCTGCGATGGAGCAGGAGATCTGTGCTCTTCGGAAAAACAACACTTGGCGTCTCGTTCCACCTCCATCTGGTGTCAATATCATTGACTCTAAATGGGTACTCAAGGTGAAGAAGCATGCTGATGGCTCCATTGAGAGGTACAAAGCGCGCCTGGTTGCCAAGGGATTCAAGCAACGTTATGGCATTGATTATGAAGACACGTTCAGTCCTATTATTAAACCAACTACTATTCGTGTTCTCCTCTCCTTGGTTGTTACTCGTGGATGGTCATTTCGACAGCTTGATGTTCAGAATGCCTTCCTTCATGGAGTTCTGGAAGAAGAGGTTTACATGCGTCAGCCGCCAGGTTTTGTTGATCCTGCTCAGCCACATCATTTGTGTCGCCTTGTCAAGGCTCTCTATGGTCTGAAGCAGGCCCCGCGTGCCTGGCATGCCCGTCTTGGTGATGCTTTTCATGCACATGGGTTCGTTCCTTCTACAGCGGATACGTCTCTGTTTATTCTTCAGCGACCTGAGGTGACTATGTACGTTCTGGTCTATGTTGATGACATTATTCTTGTCAGTTCGTCTGCCACTGCTACAGATCGACTTGTGTCCTCTCTTGGCGCTGAGTTTGCTGTTAAGGATCTTGGGAGACTGCATTATTTTATGGGCCTGGAGGTTCTTCATTCTGATGGTGGCTTGACTCTTACTCAGAAGAAGTACTCTCAGGATCTCCTGCGTCGTGCAGGTATGTTGCAGTGCAAGACTGCTATGACTCCCATGTCTGCCACAGACAAACTGACAGCTCTTGCTGGTGACTTGCTCTCTCCTGAGGATGCCACTGAGTACCGCAGCGTTGTGGGTGGACTGCAGTACTTGCTCATTACTAGGCCAGACATATCATTTGCAGTTAACCGTGTGTGCCAGTACCTTCATGCACCTCGTGATTCTCACTGGTCAGCTGTTAAGCGTATCTTGCGCTATATTCGTCACACCGGTTCCTATGGACTCCATCTTCAGCCTGCACGTTCTGGACTGATCTCAGCATTTTCTGATGCCGATTGGGCTGGTAGTCCGGATGATCGGCGATCCACGGGGGGACATGCTGTGTTCTTTGGACCTAACTTGATCGCCTGGCAAGCCCGCAAGCAGGCTACGGTGTCTCGGAGTAGTATTGAAGCTGAGTACAAAGCCGTTGCTAATGCCACATCTGAGATCATGTGGGTACAGTCATTGCTTCGAGAGCTGAAGGTCTCCCCAACTCAGCCACCTGTTCTTTGGTGTGATAACATCGGTGCTACGTATCTGTCAACCAATCCAGTATTTCATGCCCGAACGAAGCACATCGAAGTTGACTATCATTTTGTGAGGGAACGTGTTGCTCAGAAGCTCCTTCAGATTAAATTTGTTTCTTCTAAGGATCAGCTTGCTGATATTTTCACTAAACCCCTGCCCTTGCCTTCTTTTGAAGGATGTCGTCGCAATCTTAACCTCCTGAGTGTTTCAGGACATAGTTAAGATTGAGGGAGGGTGTTAGACTAAGTATATATTAGATATACGTGTTGTAACATAATCTGTATTTGTACGGTTCCCTCTTATAAATATATGACAGCCGTACCCACCAAGGGTATCGAGCATTGTTCCAAACCCTAATTTATCTAACAGTCCCCGTTGCCATCTTGACCCTCCACCTAGCACAAAACCGCCCTGCCATTGCAGATGAACATCGTCGATGCACACACGTCGAGAACAGACCAAGCTAACCACGGCAGACTGGAGGCGGGTCGAAACCCGGCGGCCAGGAGCAACGGCAGCACACCTGGCCGTGACTGACACCACAGGAGTAGCTGCAGCCCACCTGGCCATAGTTGCTATCACAAAAGGTAGTCCCAGCGGGCGGCCGTCCATCCAGATTGGATCTGCGATCACCCAGCTAGAGACCAGCCACACCACGGCCTGGTACACGAACACGACCATGTCCCCGCTGGCTACGGTCCCTGTATCCCCACAACTCTTGCAGCCGGCAGAGGAGGGCACTGACCCGCGGCGGCACCGGCGAACGCAGATCAGCGATGATGAACCCCGCAACACGGCGTGGGAGGGAGAGAAGACCCTCCCTGCCGCCGCCGGGCGCCGCACCGGGCTTTGCCCCAGCGGGACTGGCCGGCGGCGGGAAGGGGAAGGAGGTGGGGTGGTTTGGCCGAGAAGTTGAGATCGCCGCCCGTGTCGCCGCTCGGGCAACGCGGGGCCGGCTTCGTTTTTAATTTCACTTTCTATCTACGGAGTAGCTGCCATATGCACATAATAGTCAGACAGGCCTTATAAGTATATTTCCCCATTCTGATATCCTTTGTGTATAACCTTCATGATCAGCGTACTTTTACACTGAAAATTTAAGCATCCTGCTTAACTCTAGAATAAGCCCAATAAAACCTGCGCAAGATCACTCTGTGTCACCGGGCAGATTTCTCGTCCATCCATCATCATGACGATCTGGTGGCAACTGGCAAGTTTGGAGAGAAAGAAATGATGAAATCTTCAACCTGAGGGTGGTGAACTTCATGGCGAGCTGTGATCACATTGACACATTTCTGCGGTTAAAGGAATCAATTAATTGGGTCGGCACAATTCTAATTAATCTAGTTTCGGTTTCCCTTTTCCTCTGCACAGCGTAAATAATCTGTATTTTGGGTTTCTCTTAATGCTTTTTTTGAGAAAACCCCCATATATTAATTTGGTAAATTAAGATTCTTACAATCGTTCAGAAGTAAAATAGCTGTAGGATTTATGCGTAAATGCACTGTATTTCCATTTGAAATAGTGCACTCTATACATATTGCCGCAACTAATATTGTAGAATACTGTCAGCCATAGGGTGTAAAAAAAGGGG
>NC_041390.1:37950911-37961239 GCF_002162155.2 Triticum dicoccoides | reverse complement strand
CTGTAGGATTTATGCGTAAATGCACTGTATTTCCATTTGAAATAGTGCACTCTATACATATTGCCGCAACTAATATTGTAGAATACTGTCAGCCATAGGGTGTAAAAAGAGGGGCTGCTGCAGATTAATGTCCTGAAGAAGACGCTGCTGATGCCTAAGGCACAAATCTCTCAGATCTGGTCATAGGTAAAATGCACTGTATGTCTACATAGGATTATATTGGTTGCATATGCATACTGTCAGCCATAGGCTGCAGAAGAGGGTAGTCCTACTCCTCACTTATGACATTTTCATAAAAATATTTCTTCAAAATTAATGCATGGGCTTCGTCACTGTGCCTCTCTCGGTACTTTTATTTTTGAGTGGAGCTTCTCTCGGTACTTGATTCCATCCCAATTCTTTCAGTTTGTGGCAAATCAGCTTGACGTTCCACAGATTAGCTTCCAGTTACAAGGTTGGCAAATCAGCCATGTGCTACAATGGACAGTTTTTTTTCACTCCATACAATGGACAGTCCAGTACAGATTCTTCACATCTGACTAAGTATTCCCTTCCCTATGACTACTATTCTCAAGCTGACCTTTAGTTTCCTTTTCTTTTTCTCAGATGATTTTGCCAAGAATTGGAGGATGAGATGTTGAACCTCCGACCACTCTAAAATCCGAAGACAGAGGGAACACACCCGTTCAGAGATATGCCTTTTTTCTTTTCTTGTGTTGCATCTGCCAACAATTTGTATATATATGAGCGAAAGGTGTTTAATGATTCATGAAGGATATAAAGAATGTGCTTCTCTCTATCAGATGGCGGTGCTATATAATTGTTTGGTCGTGCAGGGGGTAGTTGTTGAAAACATTTATCTCAAATCAATTTCATATGATATTTTTGTACGTAAAGGTCTTCCCTCAACTGTGTCTTAATTTACCGATGGTGAAGTTGTTATCGAGGGGGCTGAGAATCTTTTAAATCACGCCGCCTACCTCATATTATAAACATCTGTTTGGTCGTGCTCCTGGAAATTTATTCCATCTATCTCCTGGTACTTGTGGGGAGCATGAGAAATTTATCTGATGAAGATAACATTCTCTTAACTCGTGTTTTCTCCGAAGAAGAGGTAAAAGATGCCTTTTCGGTATGGTTATCTTCAAGTATCTTAGCTGTCATATGTGTATAATAGTCAGACAGGCTTTTAAGTATATTCTCCCTTCTGAGTTCCTTTGTGTATAACCATCACGATCAGCGTATTTTTACACTCAAAGTTTAAGCAGCCCGGCTAACTCTAGAATAAGCTTCCAATAAACCTGCCTGAGATCAATCGCTTCACCTGGCAGATTTCTCATCCATCTTCATGACCATCTAGTGGCAAGTTTGGTGAGAAAGAAATGATGGAATCTTCAACCTGAGGGTGGTGAACTTGACGGTGATCTGTGAGCACATTTCTGCGGTTAAAGGAGTCAACTGGGTCGGCACAATGTAATCTAGTTTCAGTTTCCCTTTTCCTCTGTACAGCATTAATATTCTGTATTTTGGGTTTCACTTAATGAGTGAAAGCAGCGCCACTGCATTACTGAAAAAATAGCTGTAGAATTATGCATAAATGCACTGTATTTCCATTTAAAATAGGGAACTCTATACATATTGCCACAACTAATCTTGTAAGAATACTGTCAGCATTGATCTGGTCATAGGTAAAAACGCGCTGTATGTGTACGTAAGATTATATACTTGGTTGCTTATGCATAGTGTCAGCCATAGGCTGCAGAAGAGGGTAGTTGTACTTCTCACTTATGACATTTTCATGAAAAACATTTCTTCAAAATTAATACACAGGCTTTGTCACTGAGCTTCTCTTGGTACTTCTTTTTTGAGTGGAGCTTCTATCGGTACATGATTCCATCCCAATTCTTTCAGTTTGTAGCAAATCAGCTTGACGTGCCACAGATTAGCTTCCAGTTACAAGGCTGGCAAATCAGTCAAGTGCTACGTACAATGGGCAGTCCAGTACAAATCCTTTGCATCTCACGAAGTACGCCCTTCCCGACGTCTACTATTCTCAAGCTGACCTTTAGTTTATTTTTCCTTTTTCTCAGATGATTTTGCTAAGAACTGGAGGATGAGATCTTGAACCTCCAACCACTCTAAAATCGGAACCACGGAGAGAACACACCCGTTCATGGATATGCCTTTTTTTTTTCTTGTGTTGTGTTTGCTGACAATGTCAGCTACAAGGATGGAAAGAATGTGCTTCTCTCTATCAGATGGCGGTGCTATATAAATTGGTTGGTCGTGCAAGGCGTAGTTGTTGAAAACATTTATCTCAAATCAGTTTCACATGATACTTTCGTACGCAAAGGTCTTTACAATTGATGGCAACCTTCAATGTGTATGATTTACTTACACAACTCTTGCGAGATGAGTAGGTCACACATCTTCTAAAAAGATCAAAAAACTATTTTATGAGGAAACAGGTCCATTGGGTGTCCTGCCAACTAGGCCTTTTTTTAAAAAAGAAAAGGACCCAGCCAATATTTCTAGAGGTGTTGTTCGAGAACCGTTGCGTCCGGATAACCTTGTGGTCACTCTCTCCCTACCCCCACTGCCCACGCGTGTTGCCGAGGTGCCACCATGGATAGGGCTGCCATGAACCAAGCATCCGTCCGTATGCTTTATTATGTTTCGATTGGAATATAGTCTCCCTAAAAACGCATCCGTCCAAACCCGACTAATGCTGAGGAAGCTGAGGCACATACATGCACTTCTCATCAACTTAGAAATAGTGCACCATTTTTACAGAGCTTTTTTACGGTACCTTGGTACTCCCATGGCACTAACAGGAGTACCAAACGGATCTAGCCCTCCATGATGAAGGGTAACTTAGACATTTTATGAATGGTATTTTGGGCTTTTCCACAATAGAGGCCTGATTGTTCAGTTTCGTAGAAAAAGGCTGTCGATCGATCCTGCATCACAGCCGCGTGAGGCTAGTAGGCGCCGCCGCCGCCAGCTAGATTGAAGATTTCTCTTCAGTCCAAGAGAATTGTTGTCGTCGCCCGTGGCAATCGCACCATCGGCTGCACGCTCGGCTCTTTCCTTCGATGTCTCCATTGATTCTCTGCTGGTGCATCGTCTGTGGAAAAGCCTGGGACAGTGTATCCATCCGGTGCGTCCCTACAGGTCCAGGATGCACTACTGGGCTTAAAAAATCAGTCCATTATGCTCAGAGATTAGAACGTGCGAGCTTCCGACCTGATTGTGGAGGGCACAAGCACGGCGGCAGCGGCGGCAGGCGGAGCAGATCCCAGTGGGGGCGGCGTTCGCGGACGGAAATAAGTGCAGCGCGGTGTCGGTGTCAAAACCGGCGGATCTCGGATAGGGGGTCCCGAACTGTGCGTCTAGGCCGGATGGTAATAGGAGGCAAGGGACACGAAGTTTTACCCAGGATTCGGGCCCTCTCGATGGAGGTAAAACCCTACGTCCTGCTTGATTAATATTGATGATATGGGTAGTACAAGAGTAGATCTACCACGAGATCGGAGAGGCTAAACCCTAGAAGCTAGCCTATGGTATGATTGTTGTTCTGTATGTTGTCCTACGGATTAAAACTCTCTGGTTTATATAGACACCGGATAGGGTTAGGGTTACGCAAAGTCGGTTACAATGGTAGGAGATCTACATATCCGTATCGCCAAGCTTGCCTTCCACGCCAAGGAAAGTCCCTTCCGGACACGGGACGAAGTCTTCAATCTTGTATCTTCATAGTCCAGGAGTCCGGCTGAAGGTATAGTCCGGCCATCCGAACACCCCCTAATCCAGGACTCCCTCAGTAGCCCCCGAACCAGGCTTCAATGACGATGAGTCCGGCACGCAGATTGTCTTCGGCATTGCAAGGCGGGTTCTCCTCCAAATTCCGTGTACCTATTGAATAAAGTCCGGTTTCTTGTAAACGTTGCGCTCCTCGGCTTCTACGCCCAATAATGGTCGTCTCCCACGTGTCAAACGAATATGAAAAGTTTGAGTGTTTTTACATCCACGCCCCTAGTCGCGTAAATGAGCCGCCCATTTAAGGGGACGAGGATTTAGATCCAAACCACACCTTCTCCCCTTCGCGAGTATTCATCAGAGCGCATCCGACAAAGGTCCATACCACCATGGCCAGCCGTCGCAACTCCTCCTCTCACCCTTCCAGCCCTCAGCCTGGATATTGGGAGAGATGCTCCATCCCTCATAGCGAGCTAGTGACGCTCCAGACCAAGGGATTTCTCCCCCCGGCCTATATGGTCCCGGTTCGAGCCGGTCTTGCCATCTATAATGGCGGAGAGCAAGCGGAGAGTGCCCCTAATCCCTTCAAAGGAGAGCGGGTGTGCCTCGTCCCTTATTTGATAAGAGGGCTCGGATTTCCAGTCCATCCATTTCTCCGGGGGCTCCTGGAGTTTATGGCCTCCAGCTACACAATCTCACGCCTGCTTCCGTATTGCATATCGTGGGCTTCGTAGCCCTCCTCGAGCTGTTCTTGGGTGTTGAGGCTCATTTTGGGCTGTGGAAAGAGCTATTATGCCTCGTGCCCCATTCTAAGAAGGAGTCAATATATCAAGTGGGCGGAGCCGAAGTGTGGCGCATCGCCGGGACCGGATATCTATCTGGAACCCCAAAGAAGGCGTCCGAGGACTAGCCTTCGGAATGGTTTTACATACACTAGTAGAAAAAGGGCATATTGTCCCGGTTGGTAAGGGCCTTTAGTCCCGGTTGGTGAACCGGGACTAAAGGGTCGGTACTAATGCCTCCCCCCTTTAGTCTCGGTTCAATCCAGAACCGGGACAGAAGGGCCTCCACGTGGCCTGTCCCCTGAGCCCAGGCAGGAGGGCCTTTGGTCCCGGTTGGTGGCACCAACCGGGACCAATAGGCATCCACGCGTCAGCGTTTATGTGGCTGTGGTTTTTGTTTGTTTTTTTGAAAGGGGTGGGGGGTTTTGGGGGGTTAATTTAGGTGTTTCATATATTGTGCTATAGCTAGCTAATTAATAGAGAGAAGTGTCCTCTCTTTTGTCCGTGCTTGGTCGACGCTACGTACCATACATACATACGTATAGAGAGGACTAGCTAGACACGCTAGCTAGCTAGTAAGCAAACAGAAGATCGTCATGAACATATATGCATACAGAGAGAAGTGATATCGACCACCTCTCCTTCTCCGAGAAATTGGTCGAACAAACAAGTTCTCGTATATCTATCCGACACTACCGGCTACATATATACAATAATTATCTTTTACAAATATATAATCTCCTAAAATATGGACGCGTGGTCCACATAGTATTCTCCGTCTTCAGCGATCACGTGGTCAAGAAAGAATGCCGCCAATTCCTCTTGAATTGCTCGCATGCGATCTGGTGCTAGGAGTTCATCCCGCATCCGAAACATCTAATTTTAAGAAGGGGGTCAATACATATATATATATATATATGAATGAATGAAACTCAACAAAAATGATGGTAATAAAATAAAATTGTGAATATTGTTATTTACGCACTTCATATTGTTTGTCGGAGTAGCCCCGCTCACAGGTCGTGTGGCGGATGGACTCGCAAATGTAGTATCCATAGAAATCATTCCCTTGTTTCTGCCACAACCACTTTACAAGAAATAGAGGTCAATCAAACTGATAATTAGCAAGCATGCTAAATGGTATTGATGAAACTAGCGCTTGAATCACTAGGAGATGCCTGGAATATGCTACTATATAGTACTTACTTTCGGGTGCCTAAATTGCAGCTTCTTCGGTAGTCCCGGAGCTTTTTTGGTGAATTTTCTCCAAGCCCTGCCTACAAAGAAAACAATTACTTGATATCAGAAATGAACAAATTAAGTTGCTGATATGGTGGATAATGATCGATTTAACTTACTTCTCGAGCATTTCAGTCATGTCCGCATACTCCTTGGGATCTTTTCGCTTGGAGTCTAAGAAAGTTACTACTCCCTTCTCAAGCTTAATCTCTAGGAGAATATAGTGGTAGCTGCGCACACATGCATAACTCATCAATATTACATTACTATAACATGGACTAATAAGGAAACCGAATATGCCACAAGACAGTAACACTCACTTGAAGTTGTAAGGAAAGAGTATTATATCTTTGTGTTCATTTATTTCCAACGATCGTAGCAAGTTGGCCTCGGTTTCTTGGGCACGATATTGAACCTCAGTTGCATCTATGAGATACGTGTTAATGAACCCAATATCTCCCACTTGTCTTTTCTTCAATTCGGCGATCTTCAATCTGCATAATATAGTGAGGATAATTATAAATACATGCAAATGAAAGGGTTGAGTTATATAGAGAGACTTAATGACGGAAGTAGTACTACTTACAGACAGTAGGAGGTGACCGTTGCTTTATCGATGGCCAATTTATTGAAAAACTGATAGAACTCCTCAAATGGAATAGGCAACAGTTCAATTCCAAGGAGGTCATGCTCCTTTTTAACTCTCATATACAAAGTATTCCTCCCCTCAGACTCTTTGCAGGTTTTCATGTACCAATCATGCAATCTTCGCATCATCGTTGATAGAGAACTTTCATCTTTGACGAGAGGCTTCCCGTACTCGTATCTTTGTATCTGCACCTCCATGATATCATAATGTACATCGTCGGGCAGTTAATTTGCAGGATTTCCATAACCGGGCACCATCCTCGGATCGACGATGTCGCTAGCAGGCACCTTGAGCGGGGGGCACGATTGCTTCGCTTGTTCGCCGAGCTGGGCAATTTGTTTCCCAGCTCATCATTCTTTCATCCTTTGATCACTTTTAGTACTTCCCGACCTCTCCGCTTCGGCAAATGCATTTCCAATAATGCGCTCATAGTTGCCTTTCGGCGGAGACTTGGGTGGTTTTGTCAGGGCAGCTAGAGTGCGCTTCCCTTTCACCGGATCTACCTTCTCCTCCGGAGGTGGATGTCTCTTTGCTTTCAACCCTTGAAACCAGTCATCCACTTCGGTCTGCGCGATCTTCGCGTTTTCCTCCTTGCTCCTCTCGTACGGTAACTTCTCTGGAGTCTTCAGAGAAGGACCGAATCTGTATCTCCTCCCGCCTTTGGCTGTACTGCTAGATGCCGGCAGAGTAGACGGAGCGGATGTCTTCTTTCCTTGCTTACGAGGTGGAGGAGAAGGACTGCGACGCGCCGTAGAAGCCGGAGCGGCGGCGGGTCTCTTCCGCCCTTGCTGACGAGGCGGAGAAGGAGGAGGCTGGCTGCTCGGGCGCGCCGGCGCAGGCGGAGAAGGAGGCGGAGTGCCGCCACGCGCCGGAGAAGGAGCGGGCCGAGTGCCCTGATCGTCACTCGCCGGTGGAGGAGGCGGAGTGCCCTGACTCGCCAGAGGAGGAGGAGGAGGAGGAGGCGTCCAGTTCGGAAGGTTGATGAGATCCTTCCGCCATAGGCATGGAGTCTTCAGAGCAGAACCCAGCCGATACTCCCCTTCACCGGTAGGGTGGTCAAGCTGGAGGTCCTCAAATCCCTCCGTTATTTCATCGACCATCACCTTAGCATATCCTTCTGGAATCGGCCGGCAGTGAAAAGTTGAGTCGGGTTTAGTAGGATAAACAGAGCCAACAGCCTCCTTGACCTTCAAATTGCTCCATTGCGCCATAAGGTGGCAATTTTCAGCATCCGTGATAGCATCCACGGGATAGCTGGCAGGAGCCGTCAAGGCATGCTCTGGCTGAAGCAGCTCGGTGGAAGCCACGCTGCTTTTCCGCTGAGATGGCGGGGTAGCTTCGGGGGAAGCTTCGGCAGGTCGTTTGCTGCGATCTGCTTCTCGTTCCTCTAGCCCCATTACCCTTTCGTGCAGCGACTGCAGTTGGCTCTGCTCCAGTTTCTTCCTCCTCTCGTGGGTTTTGTAACCCCCTGCGTCCGGAAATCCAGCCTTCCACGAAACGGAGCCTGGCGTGCCTCGTGTCCGTCCAGGGTGCTCAGGATTGCCGAGGGCCATTGTGAGCTCGTCCTTCTCCCTGTCTGGAACGAACGTCCCTTGTTGCGCTACTTCGATATATTGCTGAAGCTTCTTGACTGGTATGTCCAATTGTTCCTCCGTCCAAATGCACTTCCCTGTTATAGGGTCCAAGGATCCGCCGACCCCAAAGAACCAAGTCCGGCAACGTTCTGGCCAGTTCATTGTCTCTGGTTCGATCCCTTTATCAAGCAGATCATTCTCAGCCTTGGCCCACTTAGGCTGGGCTACGAGGTAGCCACCTGACCCCGTGCGATGGTGAAGCTTCTTCTTCTCAGCATTTCTCTTGTTTGTCGCCGACATTTTTTTATTCTTTTCCGATGTCTTGTGGGCCACAAATGCGGGCCAGTCATCTCTGATCTTCTCATATTTGCCAATGAATTCTGGTGTCTCATTTTTTTCGACATACCTATTGAGGTCTTTCTTCCAATTCCTGAATAGGTCTGCCATCTTCCTCAGAGCAAAAGACTTGATTAATGGCTCTATAACTGGCTTCTCCGGATCATCCTCCGGCGGTAGGGTGAAATTTGACTTCAGCTCAGTCCAAAGATTCTCTTTCTGCATCTCATTGACATAAGACACCTCAGGGTCTTCGTTCTTAGGCTTATACCATTGCTGGATGCTGATCGGGATCTTGTTCCTAACCAGAACCCCACACTGAGCAACAAATGCCTTCTTTGTCCGGTAGGGTTCAATCGGTTGGCCGTCGCGCGCGATTTGTATGATCTCAAACTTTTCATCCGAGCTCAACTTTTTCTTCGGGCCTCGTCTCTTTACCGAAGTTGTGCTCGATCCGGAGGGCTAGAAAAAAGAACAAAGACGAGAGTTAATTAATATGTGTACATACCAAAACAATGAATGCATCAATTAGCTAGTCAGCACAGGCTTAACTAACATATATACCTGGCCGGACTCGGTTTGGTGATCACCGGAGCCGTCCTCACGGTCTACTTCTTCACCCTCTCCTTCTTGCACCGGCATTGGGTCATCGGAGCCATGTAAATCAATGAGGAGAGGGCCAGCTGCTTCTTCACCCTCTCCTTCCAGACCATCGTTGTCGTTGAGAAACATCGAGAGGGCATCACTTCCTTCTGCGATTATGTCCCTCAACAACGCTTCTTGTGCTTCGTCTCGGGGGGTGTCCATAGTTTCTACAAATATTTACAACATGGCAATTATTATTCAAACATGACAGATATGGATATATTAGTGGCAAACGTAGAACTAGCTAGCTAATCACAATAAGGATTCGTCTAGGGTTTGGGGTGGCCTCGACAACGCTTCAAGGGTTAGGGGGTGGCCTCGAGAACGCTTCAATCTAGGAGGGGGTAATATCGACCCCCCCCCCCCACATGTTGAAGCTATCGGGAGGGGGTCGGCGTTGAACAATACATCTATGTCCCACAAGTGACGTGGGCATCGACGTGGGCATCGATGCCCACAAGCTATTGGATTTCTTCAATACTTTGACACTATAGGAACCCTCGACCCTGAAACCTTCGACCCTTGACCCCTTAACGACCCCCGACCCTCGACCCCTCGGCGATCCTCGACACCCTCGTTATATCGACAACGACGCAACATACATATACATGGGAAAATAATGTTATCGGGGAGGGGGTATCGGTACCCCCCCCCCCTCGTGTCAAAGTTTCTTCTTTCTCCTCTATTCCTTTCTTTCTTCTTCTCCTCTTCTTTTCTTCTTATCCCTCGAGAAAGGAAAATAAGGAAAAGGAAGAAAAGAGGAAGAAGGAAGAAGGAAGAAGAAGAAGAAAAAAAAGAAGAAAAAAAAAGAGGAGAAGAAGAAAAGAATAGAGGAGAAGAAGAAAAAATAGAAAAAAAATTCTATTTTTTCTTCTTCTCCTCTATTCTTTTCTTCTTCTCCTCTTCTTTTTCTTCTTTTTTCTTCTTCTTATTTATTTCTCCTCTTCTTCCTATCCCCTCTTCTTCTCCTTTCTTCCTCTTCTTTTTTCCTTTTTCCTCTCATTCTTTTTCTTCTTCTTGTATTGCTTGTTTTTTTTAAATAATGTTCAAATAAAAATCTATGAACATAAAACATATATACACACAGAGAACATATATACATTTTTATAAAAATGCAAAAAACAAAAAAAATTAAAAAAAAGACATATAAACAGATATACATACATACATTTTTCTTTCATATGAACATACATACATACATATACATACATACATTTTTCTTTTCAACATATGCATATGAAAAAAAATTATATGAAAAAAAATTATATGAAGAGGATCGAGGGGACAGGGAGGAAAGGGGGTCGCCGGAGCCGGACCGAACGGGGAGGAGGGGCGGCGTCGAGG
>NC_041390.1:37934089-37949895 GCF_002162155.2 Triticum dicoccoides | reverse complement strand
AAAAATTATAAACTTTCTGTTAGTGCCATTAGTTTTCAAATTTGGAAACTCTTTTTTTGTTTTCTTTGTTGCTTTATTCATTTTATTTTGTTTCTACTTACAATAAAATACTTATTGTTGCTATTTTTAGTTTTTTCCAGTTTTTTTGTTTTGTTTTCTGCATTAATTATTTTCTTTTGGTTTTTTGCTTTATTTTTTAATTCTTTGAAATTTGTGTGAATAGTTAAATTGAATTCTTTGAAATTTGTGTGAATTTGAAGTTTGTGATTAACTTTACTAGTGCCATTATTTTTTCAGTTCTACTTAGAAATAAATACTTACAATTTTTTGGTGATTTCTTTTTTCTTTTAGGTCACAAAAAATAAAAACTTCTCTGTTAGTGAACATAGATGCACTTATAGAGAAAATTAAACATAAAATCATAATCAATTTCTATTTATAAATTTAGGTCCAATTTCCTCTATAGGTGCATCTATTTTCACTTTGAGAGGAGATCAACAACACAGAGAGGGACGGGCTTATAAACAGGTGTGGGCGCCCTTCTGTTGGCGAGGTGGGACTAAAAGCTGGGTGCAACGAGGGCCAACCCTTTAGTCCCGGTTGGTGGCATGAACCGGGACTAAAGGTAACCCTTTGGTCCCGGTTCACGCCACCAACCGGGACCAATAGTGGTGGGCCAGGAGCCAGGACCATTGGTCCCCGTTCGTCCCACCAACCGGGACCAAAAGGTCCGGACGAACCGGGACCAATGGCCCACGTGGCCCGGCCGGCCCCCTGGGCTCACGAACCGGGGCAAATAGCTCCATTGGTCCCGGTTCTGGATTGAACCGGGACTAATGGGCTAAACTGGCCTGGACGAAAGCCCTGTTTTCTACTAGTGATAGAGGACGTCCCGCTGCCGGATCCTGTCCGGATCGGCCTCCCTGAGTTCGACAGTGCCCCACTAAAGAAGCGCCTAAGTTGGTGTCCACGGAGCCCTTAGAGGGAAAGTGACAAGGACATTATTTACCTGATGGGCTGGATAAGATTGTTAGCTCATTCCGGACTGACCATGATCGGGGTCATGGCTGCATGCATCATGCGAGGGGTGCAACCACTACAGTATAGAGGCCACCCCATGTGGGACTTCAATGGGGAGGATGACGCCGCCCGCTATGGTCGTAAGGGGCCGGATTCGGCTGCGGCTCTAGCAAAGACCTTGTCCGCTTTGTACAAGGGAGAAGAGGAGGATTTTCTCCGCGTCGACCCGAAGGGTGGATTTTCTATGTACAATCCTCCAAGCTGGGTAAGTGGTCGCATCCTGCCCATCCATTTTATATCCCCATCGTTAAATATTCAGTCTAGCGACTTCAACGCAGGAATTGCGCCAGGCTGTTAAAGAAATAAACAGCCCTCCTCCACAACCCGAGGACCCAGGACGGTCCCTCGACCCGGCCTCTCAAGAGGATCCGGACGTATCTGTGGAGCTGATTGATGGAGCGTTCCATCAATTGAGCAAGGACAACGCCTTGGTGGCTATTACGGCCGATTAATCCCGGCCTCCCAGGTAACTGAGATCGAAGTCCCAGTACCCCGAATAGGGGTCCGCCCTCTCGTGTTTTCAGTTTCCTGATTACAACCGGACTTTGCAGGGGAGGTTTCTGAGACGGGAGGCCGAACCTGTGGCGACAAGCCGACGAGGGGCCGCAGGGCCCCGTGGGCAGAAAAGAAGTGCAGTCCGGACCGAGGCGTCCGCGCAAAGGTATGGCACGCCTCCTTATCCCAGGTGTTATACCTTTAAGGCATATTAACACTCGTGCTCTCTTCAGGACAAAGAGACCTTGCCGGACTATATTCGGAGAGGCTGCCAATCGCACCTCCACCAGCCAGGCTCCAAAGCCTGGTCCGGAGGCGGAGGCGAACACAAGGCGCGCACCGGACGCTCCTCCGACGGAGGATGTGGACAGGTTGTCTGCCACCAACTCTGACGTGGAGAGTGCCATGAACCACAGGCGTCGCCGGACAATTTTTCGCGACGCTTATTTCTCCCAAGAGGCATTAGATGCCTTCAAGTCGGAAGATGCGTACCTCCGTGCCGCTCAAAATGGTCTAGCCAAAGCCACGGAGCAATATGTAAAAGACATACGGATAAGAAAATTTTGGTAATTATATATATATATACCAGTAGTCCCCGAGACTTGAAACAGTTAGAATAACTGATTTAAGGATCATATGTTATGCAGGTTCTTACAGAAAAGAATTCCCTACTGTCCCAGGAGATGGAAGAGTGCAAAGCCCAACTTGAGGCCGCACTAGCTGCGACAGGGGAGCCCAAGGAGACCCCCTCTGGTAATATACACTTCGAAAGATAAGTATTTTGTGAAGCACGGCATGGGTGCAAATCTGACAAATGAAATTGCAGATGGCGCCGGATTGAATCCGGAAAGGCAACACCTCCTACGCCAGCTGAAGGCTGGTGAGAAGGTGCTGACAAAGGTGAGGCGGGAGAAGAACGATCTCCAAGATGCCAACACCAAGCTGGCTGTCAAGCTGAAAGATGTCCGTGCCCAGCTGTCAGACTCCGTTAAGGAGAATCAGCGGCTTCGGCGCGACATATTTAGTAAGTGCTTGAAAGAACCTTTGGAGAAAAAAAAAGTTCGGCGGGGAAGTCGACTAACAGAGTAATGTCTGTAGGTGTGCTAACAGGTCGTCCTGCAGAGGAGATGCCTGGTTCTACGGGTGACCTTCTTCCCGAGCTCTCGCAACTGCTCGAGCGAGTTCAGAAGGCGATGCGAGGCGTTGCCCAGGCCCTGTGGCCATCCATCTCCGTGCCCTAAGGTCTTAGAGAGCTTGCGGAGAAGCTAAAGGGAGCACGGTGGCGCTTCCAATTGTGGAAGATATCGGCCTGCCGTCAAGGCGCTAGGGAGGCCTGGGCCATGGTGAAGACGCGATACACAAAGGCTGACCCCAACCACATGGCCGAGGTCGGTCCTGTGGGGCCCGATGGGAAGGAGATCCCTGTAAGCTTAGTATATGGCCAAGTAGAATTGGCCGCAAAGTATTCCCAGCAGGACTGTAAATTAGACAGCCTGTTGGATGGTATTGAAGAGGAATACAATTAGTCAGAATGACTATGTAATTTAATTGACATTTATAATGCCTCTAGCCGGATTGTAGATCGTTTGTCATGGCCGACCTTTTCGCTTCAGCCTCGGGACCTGACGGTCCGGAGTGTGTCCGAATTCCCATGCGGTTATATAAGAACCGGGGAATGCATGGAGACCAGGCGTAGGGGTCATTAGTGCGTGAACAGACAAGTGCCCGACTAGTTATGTTATATTACATGGTTAGTAAGAAACATCTTCCAGGGAGAATAGTTCCGTTATGGGTTCCTTTCCCTGGGAGGCATGCCCTAAAGTGCATGCCCATTCTGCGAAAGAGACGCAGAAAAAAGCATCTGGGGGCGCATAAATAAATAAGTAAAAAGATCATCTTTTGGGTCACCGACCGAATATTCCCTTAAGAACGCTAGCTTTCGGCTTCACCCAGTCTGAGGTACACATCCGGCTGATCCGGCAGTAACAATCGTAGAGGTGCTCCCTTTACTGCCTAGCCGAATAATCGGGAACGTAGGGGTAAGCACAGGAGCCAGGCAACCCAGCTTGGCCAAAACTAAGTCATATCGATGCATATAATGGTGAAATAAAAGGTACATGCGGAAGTGTCACACATGTGTTGGGCATGAAGCCCGTATAAATAAGCTTCTGGTAAAAGAAGCCCCCAGGTTTAATGAGTGCGAATAGCACGTCATTTGATGAGCCTTTAAAGGCTATAAGAGAAAGGAAGGGGAGAAGGAGAGAAATGTAAGACAGACAGTATATAAAAAATGGACAGATGAAGGAGACGAACACAGAGTCCGGCGCTAGGCATAGAATCTTCGGAGACGGGCTGCGTTCCATGGGTTCGGCTCGAGTCGGTTATCCGATGCATCTCGCAGGCGGTATGCTCCACCAGTCAGGACTTGGTCAATTATGAAGGGACCTTCCCACTTGGGCTTGAGTTTGTCCTTTTTCTTGTCCGGCAGGCGTAGAACTAATTCGCCAACGTTGTAATTTTTGGCCCGTACTTCTCTGCTTTGGTATCTTCGAGCCTGTTGTTGATAGAATGCGGAACGGGCTTTTACCACGTCACGCTCCTCCTCCAATGCGTCCAAACTGTCCTGCCGATCGAGTTCGGCTTCTTTTTCTTCGTACATGCGCCGTACACCATAAAGACTGCCTCTGCGCCGTACACCATAAAGAATGGTGTGTATCCGGTGGTGCGATTCGGCGTGGTCCGCAGTCCCCAGAGTACGGAGTCGAGCTCCTCTACCCAGTGCGTGTTAGATTCCTTGAGGGACCGCACTAATCTGGGTTTGATGCCGCTCATGATAAGACCATTTGCATGTTCGACCTGACCGTTAGTTTGTGGGTGATAGACGGAAGCATAATCGAGCTTGATGCCCATGTTTTTGCACCAGAGTTTTACCTCGTCGGCCGTAAAGTTCATGCCGTTATTAGTGGTGATGCTGTGGGGGACGCCGTAGCGGTGTACAACCCCGGATATAAAGTCTATCATCGGTCCGGATTTGGCCGTCTTAACAGGCTTGGCTTCTATCCATTTGGTGAACTTATCCACCATGATTAGTAAGTATTTTTGCTTCTGGGTTCCGCCTTTAAGGGGTCCAACCATGTCAAGCCCCCAGACCGCGAAGGGCCAAGTGATGGGGATAGTTTGGAGGGCGGTGGGTGGCATATGGCTTTGGTTTGCAAAGAGCTGGCAACCGGCGCATCGTTGGACTAGGTCCTGGGCGTCTGCCCGGGCCGTCGGCCAATAAAAGCCTCTGCGGAAGGCCTTGCTTACAAGGGACCGAGCTGCAGCGTGATGACCGCTGAGTCTGGCATGAATTTCAGCCAGGAGGTTCTGCCCTTCCTCTTCGGAGATGCACCTTTGAAGGACTCCGGTGGTGCTTTTCTTATAAAGCTCTCCCTCATGAACTTTGTAGGCTTTGGATCGCCGCACTATGCAGCGTGCCTCGTTTTGGTCCTCGGGGAGTTCCTGCCTAGTAAGGTAGGCAAGGAATGGTTCTATCCACGGGGCGATGACGTCCATTATTACGTGGGCTGAAGGTGTTATTTCATTGGCAGAGCCTCCGATTGTGTCAGAATGTTCGGTGTCGGGCAGTGCGGTTGGGTCTGGGCTATTATTGTCCGGCTCCCCCTCCCATACTACGGATGGCTTGAACAGCCTTTCCAAGAAGATGTTGGGGGGGACTACATCGCGTTTTGCGCCAATGCGTGCCAGGACATCTGCCGCCTGATTATTTTCCCGGGCTATATGGTGAAATTCAAGCCCTTCGAACCGAGCTGACATTTTTAGGACGGCATTGCGGTAAGCTGCCATTTTTGGATCCTTGGCATCAAAGTCTCCATTTATTTGGGATATTGTGAGGTTCAAGTCCCCGCGCACCTCTAGGCGTTGAATGCCCATAGATACTGCCATCCGGAGACCATGTAAAAGGGCCTCATATTCGGCTGCATTGTTGGAGTCTGTGTACATAATCTGGAGTACGTATTGAACTGTGTCTCCTGTGGGGGACGTCAAAACGACGTCAGCCCCTAGTCCGGCCAACATCTTGAAGCCGTCGAAATGCATGATCCAATTTGAATATGTGCCGTACTCTTTAGGGAGTTCGGCCTCCGTCCATTCTGCGATGAAGTCGGCCAAAACTTGCGACTTGATGGCTCGCCATGGCTTATAAGTTATGTCGAATGGGAGGAGCTCAATGGCCCATTTTGCAATCCGGCCCGTTGCGTCATGGTTGTTTATAATATCGTTAAGTGGTACTTCCGAGGCTACTATTATTGAACACTCTTGAAAGTAGTGTCGTAGCTTCCGGGATGCCATGAATACCGCGTAAGCAATCTTTTGATAATGCGGGTACCGTGATTTGCATGGAGTGAGGACAGTGGACACATAATAGACCGGCTTTTGAAGGGGGAATTTGTGTCCGTCCGTTTCTCGTTCGACGACGAGCACTGCGCTTACAACCTGATGTGTTGCTGCAATGTACAATAGCATTGGTTTGCCAATGTTTGGCGCGGTCAGGACTGGGTTTGTTGCCAATATGGCTTTTATTTCGTCGAGTCCGGCCGTGGCTGCATCTGTCCATTCGAAGTGTTCGGTGCACCGAAGGAGGCGGTAAAGGGGGAGGGCCTTTTCTCCCAAGCGGGAGATAAAGCGGCTTAGAGCCGCCACGCATCCGGTTAACTTTTGTATTTGTTTGAGGTCTTTTGGGATATCCAATTGTGACAGAGCTCGCATCTTGGCTGGATTTGCTTCAATTCCTCTACTGGATACAATGAAGCCCAAGAGCTTTCTGGCTGGAACGCCGAAAATGCATTTTTCTGGGTTGAGATTGATGTCGTATGTTCGGAGGTTATCAAATATGAGCCTCAAGTCGTCTACTAGAGATTCGACATGTCTTGTTTTAACGACCACATCATCTACATATGCCTCCACTGTTTTGCCGATCAGGTTTGCTAGACATATCTGAATCATGCGCTGATATGTTGCGCCGGTGTTTTTGAGCCCGAAGGGCATTGTGTTGAAGCAGAATGGGTCGTATGGTGTGATAAATGCCATTGCGGCTTGGTATGATTCTGCCATCTTGATTTGATGGTAGCCGGAATATGCGTTGAGGAAACACAACGAATCGTGTCCTGCAATAGCGTCGATAATTTGATCGATGCGGGGGAGAGGGAAGGGATCCTTTGGGCAAGCCCTGTTAAGGTCTTTAAAATCAATGCACAGGCGCCAGGATTTGTCCTTCTTTGGTACCATCACCAGGTTTGCTAGCCAGTCCGGATGTTCTATATCTCTGATGAATCCGGCCTCCAATAGCTTTGCTAGCTCCTCTCCCATGGCCTGTCTCTTCGGTTCGGAAAAACGCCGAAGAGCTTGTTTGACAGGTTTGAATCCTTTTAGGATATTTAAGCTGTGCTCGGCCAGCCTGCGTGGGATTCCTGGCATGTCTGAAGGGTGTCAGGCGAAAATGTCCCAGTTCTCTCGTAGGAACTCTTGTAGTGCGGTGTCTACATCAGGGTTTAACTGTGCCCCGATGGAATCTGTTTTATTGGGGTCCGTTGGATGGACCTGAAATTTGACTATTTCGTCCGCCGGTTTAAAGGAGGTGGACTTGGATCTTTTGTCGAGTACCACATCGTCCCTATTCACCGTGGAGCGCAGCGCAGTCAGTTCCTCAGCCGCTAGGGCTTCGGATAGTGCCTCAAGGGCCAGTGCGGCTGTCTTGTTTTCGGCGCAGAGTGCTATGTCCGGATCACTAGCGAGAGTGATGATCCTGTTAGGCCCGGGCATCTTGAGCTTCATGTACCCGTAATGGGGTATTGCTTGGAAGATTGTAAACGCTTCCCGCCCTAGCAGAGCGTGATAATCGCTGCTGAACGGAGCCACATGGAACGTGACCTCTTCGGACCTATAATTATCCGGCGTGTCGAACACCACATCTAGTGTGATTTTTCCTGTACAGCACGCTTCCTGACTGGGGATTATTCCTCTAAAGGTTGTGCTACTTCGCTCAATGTGGTTCCAGTCTATTTCCATTTTTTGAAGGGTTTCCTCGTAAATGAGGTTCAATCCGCTGCCGCCGTCCATGAGTACCTTGGTAAGACGAAAGCCGTCCATTATTGGACTGAGGACCAATGCGGCTGGTGCTCGGGCTATTCGGAATTTAGGTTCATCACTGGCGTTAAAGGTAATAGCCGTGTCACTCCATGGGTTTATTGTTGCTACTTGGCAGACTTCGGCAAGGCTGCAGAGTGTCCTTTTTCGCATATTATTTGATGCGAAAGTCTCGAAGACTGTTAATACCGTATTGGTGTCTCTGGGGTGGCTTTCTGTGGTCTCCGGAATTAGGAGATCTTCACCAATTTTGGCCACCTGCCGGAGTATCCAACATGCTCTAAGGCTGTGAGTTGGTGTGGCGTCCTTTGTACTGTGAATTTTACAGGGTCCATTGAGCCATCCTTCCAGTACGGTTCCATGCCCTATAGAGGGTTTTTGCTTTTTGGTGTTTGACCCGGGTGTCTGGCGATGATGCACCCTTTTATTTCGGACTGGGTTTGTATTCAGAGCCAAATCGTCCCAAAATTTTATTTCGGTTTTCCAGGCGCTTTCCAAAGCACAGTACTTTCGTACGATGGACGCCAAGTCAGCGAAGCGTGTAATATCACGGCGACTTATGGCGTTGAGGATTCCCTTGTATGTGCAATTATTGCAGAAGATTGAGATTGCGTCTCCCTCGCGGCAGTCCCTTATCCTGTTCCTAACCAGGAGGAATCTGGCCCAGTAATAATGTACTGTTTCTTCGGGCTCTTGCCTGATTTGGGATAGATCGCTTGTGTTCGGGTGGGTGGGTGGAATTAAATCCGAAGCCTCACCCAATCTGAGGCTCAGAGGCCGAGGAGTTTCCGAACTCGAAAATTTGGATTCCTGGATGTTGTCCAATGAATCCAGCCCGTCGCCTGGCTCTAAGTTCAGGTCTTGAGTGATATCCTCCCATCTGCGGGTATCCGGCTTGGAGGGATCGGGAATCCGAACGTAGCTAGTCCTTAAGATAGATGAAGGGTCGCCGCACTGTCCCTCTACCACGACAACGTGATGGGTGACTTGGGGAGAGTTAATCTCTCTAAGATCGGGTTTAGGCCCAATCTGGTCGTAATCCGTAGCGACTCCCAGGGCGGCGATGCAATCCAAGAGCTCGTTAATGGAGGAGAGCTCCAGTGGATCTAACTGCTCGGCAAGTTCCGAGCTGACATGAAGATTGTTTTCGATGGCTCGAGAGGTCATCGTCGGCATAGAAGCCGAACAGACGGTCATAAGGAAACCACCTAGCCGGAGGGTTTGGCCGACAGCCAAAGCTCCCTTAGCAACGGTGCCGTCTTTAAAGACGGGGCGAGGCATCCTTCCTGATGGCGATGACACAGAGGAACTCTCAATGAAAGCACCAATGTCGGTGTCAAAACCGGCGGATCTCGGGTAGGGGGTCCCGAACTGTGCGTCTAGGCCGGATGGTAACAGGAGGCAAGGGACATGAAGTTTTACCCAGGTTCGGACCCTCTCGATGGAGGTAAAACCATACGTCCTGCTTGATTAATATTGATGATATGGATAGTACAAGAGTAGATCTACCACGAGATCGGAGAGGCTAAACCCTAGAAGCTAGCCTATGGTATTATTGTTGTTCTGTATGTTGTCCTACGGACTAAAACCCTCCGGTTTATATAGGCACCGGATAGGGTTAGGGTTACACAAAGTCGGTTACAATGGTAAAAGATCTACATATCCGTATCGCCAAGCTTGCCTTCCACATCAAGGAAAGTCCCTTCCGGATACGGGACGAAGTCTTCAATCTTGTATCTACATAGTCCAGGAGTCCGGCTGAAGGTATAGTCCGACCATCCGGACACCCCCTAATCCAGGACTCCCTCACGCAGCGTTCGTACGAACCAGAGGTTACAGGGGGGAATATTAGAATACCCTTAAGAGAAATAACCATCAAATGATTTTGATGCGATTACTCTTTTGCCCCTTAGATCAGGGTACTTCGTGACTCATCGACTCAGTATTCAGTGGGACAAAAGATGGAGTACCGGATTATACTGGCCATTGGATTGCCAGAAATAGACGGCTTATATTAATTCAAGGGTACTGTAAAAGAGCTCTTTTTACATGGGGCAGGTTATTACCGAGTCTGGCGGTGTTGACGTTGTTGAGGTTCTAAATGTCACGAACATCAGTGAGGCGAAACAGCTCTATGAGGAAGCAAAACGATCTAGACTGGAGTTTGATTCCCGTAGCATGAATGGTGATCTGTACCTTCGAATATCCGCCATGTAACTGAAAACGATTGTAACACTGTCCTTGATGATATATAAAAGCTCTTTTGTCTTCCTCATTTTTTTTAAAAAAAATCGATCTATACTTAATCTTGTATTTTTTTCATTTTCTTTTGTTTTACTCTTTCTTTCTTAATTAAGGAAGCAAATTCTGAATTTATTGGTGATGAATTGATGCCCCGCAGGAAAAAATTGCTTAGTTGATATAGTAGTTGTGTGCATCAAATAATCAATATAAATAACCCTGATAAAATCAGTATAAATTTGTGCGAAGTTTGATAAACTGTACGGCGAGTCCGGGCCTGACCAAATTTATCCAAATTCAAAGCTACCGAGAGCTTAAATCCCCCAACGCCCAAACCCTAACTGACCTGGTCCCCAAATCTCCGAGAGCCTCTCCGTCGCGTGGGCGGCAGCTAACCCTGCTCCCCATCCCGGCGTCTCCCCACCCCACCGCCCAGCCGCGTCGAGCGAGCGTGCCGGTGACGAAGCGAAGCTGCGAGTGGTAACGGGCCGCGAGGAGCGTCCGGCGAAGTATTGCTGCCGAATCTTCCGTCGCTAGTCGCTGGCCATGAAGAAGAAGGACGCTGCAGGGGCCCGGAGTGAATCCAGTGGAATCACGCGGAAGCGGGCACGGAGGAGCCACCAGGACGAGACCGCCGCCGATCTCATCAGCCGCCAACCGGACGCCATCCTCTGCACCATCATCTCTTTACTCCCCACCAAGGACGCCCTGGCCCCGCCCGCCGATTCTCCTTCGCGACGCCGTCCCGCCCTCAGCCGTGTCCAAGATAATCTCCCAACACCCTGGCCCCGCCCGCAGATTCTCCTTCCTCTTCCTCCGGGCTGGCGATCTCTACGCTCAGGCGGAGAGCTGGTTCGAGTCGCGAGCCCTTGCCAACCTTGAGGAGCTTGATATCGGCTATGAGTACCTCTCTGGACGTAAGACCAGCTACCCGCTGCCGCAATCCGCGCTCCGCTCCTCCTCATCCACCCTCCTCGTTGCCAAGATCAGCTATTGTGATCTGATTTCCCTACGATGATCGCACCATCCATGAATTTTCCCCTCCTCAAGGAGTTCTCCTTGAGGTACGTTTCCATCAGGGGGGATGTGTTCCATGGCTTGCTCTCCGGATGCCATGCCTTGGAGAGCTTATACATGCTCCAAGTTCATGCTGCTGGTTGCCTCCGTGTTAGTTCGCCAACTATTAGGAGCATTGGCTTCCGTGATAACTCTGGTGAAAAAGCAGAGCTGGTCATCGAGGATGCTCCTCGCCTTGAAAGGTTATTGTTACCATATTGTCACCGGGATGATTGTGTGACTATACGGGTTATTAGCGCACCTAAACTGGAGATATTGGTGCCATTATCAACAGACTTCTGCAAACTCTTGGACTTCCAGGTAGCAGCAACATCCATCATCAGCATTCTTACATATAGATTATAGATTATTATTTTTTATATTGGTTGTCTTATTCAGGAAATGAACCCAGTCAGCTTGGCAAACTCGATATGCACCGTGAAGGTTTTGGCCCTTGGGTGTTCTAATCATCAATTGAATGCAGTTCTTGACGTCCTCAGGATGTTCCCCTGTTTGGAAAAGCTCTATGTCACTGTGAGTATTCTCTTTGCTCACTTTAACTTTATGCTTTGATTGACATATTAACTAGTCTATTTAGCAACCCTTTAACATATGCCTATTTTTTCCGTTATGCAGTCTCACTCACATGATATTATGCTTGAGCAAAATGAGGATCATTATGACCCACCATATCCAGTGGAGTGCCTTGAGACCCACCTAAAGGAAGTGGTGTTCAAGTTATTCATAGGCTATGAGCAACAAGTTAACTTTGCCAGGTTCTTTGTTTTGAATGCAAAAGTGCTAAACAAAATTGAATTTCAAGGATGTGAGGACTACAACAATGAATTGGTGGCTCGTCAACACAGGCTGCTCCAAGTCGAAAACAAAGCTTCCCGAGATGCTCATTTTGAATTCAGAAATATTTATTTTTGTATTAATGAACATGTCGAGAAGCATGTCCATAATTTGTCACTGGCTGACCCCTTCTCAGACAGCCATAGATAGGGTTGATGCCCGAAGATTGCACTGCCTTCTGCATAAGCCTGTTCAATTTCTAGTCCAGAGTTCCTCTGTAGTTTCGGTACTTAAGAAGTTACCCTGTTAAAACTGCAAAAGATGCTTCTGGATTCAAATAACAGTGCACTGTAGAGAAATTCCAAAGGGGAGGGATGCAACAAAATTATTGCCAATAACTGGCCTGTATTGGAAGCTTAATTGTCTTTTCAGTTGTATACAGAAACGTCTGTACGTGTCACGTTTGTTCGATGCTTAGGAAAGGTCGGTTAGGCCCGTATGCTTCTGTAACTAGGAAGGGAACGTTTCTATAAATTTCTATCAAGGTGGAGATTGAAGCCTGCGTGTGCGTGTGCGTGTGCGTGTGCGTGTGTGTGTGTGTCATTTCGATTAGACAGTAGGTGTGGCGTGGGGCCATCACCGGTCTAGAAGATTAGTTGGGTTATTCGATGGGCTTTTGCAATCATATAAACATGTCCAATTCATATCAATGGTTGTGTGCATCACTCGATGCAGAGGCCGGAGGCTATCCTCCTTTTCAAAAAAATATATCCAATTCATATCCATTAGGTGTGGCTCTCTATCCTCTTCTCCTCTGCTCTCTTCTAAGCCTGGACCAAAGGTAAACGGCGACGCAAGTTGATCGCTTTCTTCTAAGCCTGGACCCCCGATGTTTTCTCTCCTTGGTTGGCCATGAAGATATGACCAGACGGCTTCCCTCATCCTAATCACCACCCGTGTACTTCCTTGTGTTGTTTCTCAAGTGTATCTTCTCACATCTGGCCAAACTGGCGCCGCGAATTGCGTATCTGAAAGCCAGGGTTGATGTTAGTTTCTTTTTCTTCGTTCCTATTTTGTTAGGAGTACTTTGTTTCACCTAATCATCTGGAACAAAACTGGCCTGCCATTGACGACCCCCGCATCTCAATCGTCAAAGGGCCAAAATTTAACTCTGCTTCCATTACAAGCTAGTCTCGTTACAGCTGCCAAGATCATAAACTTGTTCCAGATGATTTGTCCCTTTTTTATGTTTTTGAGGGAATGTCATCATGGCTGGCTTTATTAATTGCAAAATATGGATACATCATCTACGAGCTTATTCACCAGTCAATCTGGAGGCACGTCTATCCAGCTACTAGAAAATTTATTACAGTAAGAAAAGCTAGCTAGCACATCGCTGCTGGATTAGCTGAACGATAATAGTTAACATTGACCTTCCCATTGCCCTTCCTCAATCTATTTTGCTCCGTACAAAAATTGATCACGTTTTGGGAATCAGATTCTGCCTCCACACATTGGAACCCCAAGTTGTTTGCCATTGCCTCTGTTGTCAGTTGTCACCACATCTGCAGCATGAGTAACAAGTCTGCATTGTGCTGTTAAGAAAGTACCTCTTTCATCTATGATTACTGCAGCTGTAGCACCCATGCCTTCATCTTCAAGATAAGCTGCATCCACATTGAGCTGGACAAATTTGGGGTCTGGTCTAGACCACCTTGGTTCAGTCAATTCATTTTCCTCAAGAATGCTTTGTGGTAATTGCTCATAATGGCTAAAGCAGACAAGGGCCATCTTACCGGAGGCGGACAAGTTTCATTATGTGTGATCCGATGTCATGTCCACTGTAAGTACCAGCAACCCACCACTATAATTTACATCTAGCAATGGCATCAGTTGTAAAGGATCGTTTGGGAATGATAGTATGTGTTCCATTACTGCCGATGCAGATGGGTCAATCATAGCTGCAGTATTAAACTATTAATGAATTCCGCTAAATTGTGTCTTCTAGTAGTATTTTGCTTCTGTCACAATGTGTATGTATATTGTATATTCTTGAATGTTCGTTTTGTGGTGAAACTTTACAAAAAAAATTATGTACTCACTCATGTTCTACAAACGCACCATCTTGAAAGTTTTTAGAGATTATGAAGAGTATAAAGCTACTGATCGAGAACATCCAACTGAATTTGAAGGATATAACGACTACAACAGTGTATCGGTGCCTTATCAACACAAGTTGCTACCAGTGCAGAACAGAGCTTCTGGAGATGCAGTTTAAATTCAGGAGATATATTTGTACTGGGCAGCATCTTGAAGAGCACATCCATGATTTGTCAGTGGCTGACCCCTTCAGACAGCCATAGACAGGGTTGATGCCTAAATATTGCACTGTTTTTTGCTCATTTTGCAGACGTTATTCATGCCTAAGACTGCATCGTTCTAGTCTAAAGTTCCTCTGTAATTCCGGTAACTTAGGAAGTCAAGTTACCCCTGGTGAAACTGTGAAAGATTTTTTTATTCAAATAACAGTGCACTGTGGAGATATTCAAATGGGGAGGGAAGCAAAAAAGTAACTACCAAACGTTGTAACCAGTAGGGGGCTGGTAACCCCATCTAGAAACACCTCTTACCTTGTGAATTTATTTATGTCTTGATTCTTTTTTTTTTGAACGAGGGCTCAAGAAGAGTCCGGCTTTGAATTAACAAAGCCATCAACTGACCAGGATTACAGAACTGACACTTACAACAAGAAAACAAAGAGCGGAAATAAAGATACATGTGCTCAGTAGAACAACTCGAAGGCAAAGAACAATGCCATCGGACGCCGCTATGCCAAAACCAGCTAACCTACTAAGGCTATGGGAGGAAGGCACCACCGTGCATGTTTTGTGTCACTGACTGTCACCAGAGGGAAACAGGGGCAACACATGACCTAACTCCGCCGCCGCAAAGGGCCCCTACCCTTTCACCTGGGCTCAACGGGTGCCGCACCGGCGGCCTGCGGAGTGGTTCACCCAAAGTTCCCAAGCTGCCAAAGGAGAGGCACTACGAACAAACCCACATGAAACAGGGAGCCAAACACCCAATCACCATTGCCGGCAGCTGCAAGGCAGAGCACCGGACGAGAGTTGACGAAACAAAGCCGCTAAAACCCCCGGAGAAGACCAAGAGGATGCAACACCATGCATCGGTCAAGGATAGGAGTCTCCATAGCCCATGCATATCACTAGCACCGAGAAAGGGACCCCGATCCCCTCGCACCAGTGGCTGAAGCTACCTGCACCCAAGCAAGCTACCGAAGATGAGATCAGACCAAAACAATCCGTCATCGAACCACCACCAACTCCACCACCAATTGAGCACTTCCCTGACGATGCCTTCCAGAAGGGTCATGCCACCCAGGTGCCGTCGTAATCATGAATCAAGGAACCGAGGCTTTCGAGCTACTGGGTGGGTGGGAGGTACAGGAAGCCACCGAAGCCTTCAGCAAGGGAAACGGCACCCAAAGGCGAAGTCTTTAGTGTGGCCGCCGCGCTGGCCAGGGGTTTCCTGGCCCCTGGATCCGCACCCAACCACCAGATCCGCACACCCGCCATCCAGAAACGGCGACCGGAGCCACAAGGGATAGGGGCGACACGGATCAGAGCAGATCGAGGTTGAGGACGACGATTCTCCAAGGTACAGCAAACCTCCAGGAAGCCGCTGCAGACGCCGACGCCCGCCGCCTCCACGCCGCCCACGCGACCGGGAAGACAGCCCACCTGCATCCTGCGGCGCCGCCCGCCGCACAGGCCACACCGCCGGCCGCCGCCCCGGGCCGCCGCTCCGGAAGCCGAGGCTCTCCACGCAAGGTGGAGCCGCCGAGGTCCCCGCCGCCACCTTCATGGGTGCCGAGCGGCCACGCCGATGGCCACCTCTGGCGGCGGCGGAGGGAGGGGCGGGGGGACGATGTGGCGGCGGCTAGGGTTGGCCCTTGAGTCGCCTCGGAGGAGATA
>NC_041390.1:37928194-37933755 GCF_002162155.2 Triticum dicoccoides | reverse complement strand
TCCTTGTCTTTTGGCTTTGTTCTGCGTAAGCTAGTCTAGAAACACATGCTTGTGTTGGAAATTTAATTGTCTTTTCATCTGTGTATATAGAAATATTGGAAGTTTAAATGCCGATTTTTTTCCGCGCACATATGGTTAGAGGAGTGAACGCTAGAATATTCACCATTTCACCTTGTGTCTCTCGACTGCCGCTGGAACATGCTGCGGTTGCCTATTAGTTGATCTTGTTAGTAAAGTTTGAATTTACTCAAATCAAATTGATTTCAACCTTGTACAAATTCGCAAGTAATTGTAGTAACGTTCTATTGGGCTAAGTGTCGCAAGTCTACTGCTTCTTAACCTGTTTTCCACATTACTACAAGATAACTAGTAATTCTGAAACATCTTTGTTGCTTGCAACATTACTACCGGTGGATAAGTGGTAATTCTAAAACATTACTATTCTTCATGTCTGTTTTGTAGGCCTACCATTCTGCATGTATCTTTTCTAGTGGTCAGCCGAGTCTATTTGGATCTTCGTGCATGCGGGGTATGTTATGTATGGTAACGTGAGCAAAAGAAACAAAATGGAGGACGAGACTTGCCTGCTCCCCTCCCGTGTGCCCATCCGTGCTCCCGTGTACGTGGCTTGATTTGATTGGAATAAAATAAGGCCCGGTCCCACCCCTTAAAATCAGGGGGTAGATGATTAGATTAGAAAGAAAAAAGAAAAAAATAGACAGTCGTTGGATGAGGTGGGAGCACGGATGGGAGCACGGAAAGGGAGCAAGCAAGCCGGATCCCAAAATGGATAGAGGGTATGCTTGGCTGGCAGCCAATATTTGGCAAGTAACAAGTGTTTCTCCTTGGACGGGCAGTACTTCCTCCGTTCTTAAATATAAGTCTTTTACACATTTTAAATGGACTACAATATACGGATGTATGCAGACATATTCTAAAGTGTAAATCCACTCATTTTGCTCCGTATACAGTCACTTGTTGGAATCTCTAAAAAGACTTATATTTGGGAATGGAGGGAGTACAATTTTGTTTTTGTCAACATACAATATTTGGCAAGTAATAGGCAATTTCTTTTTGGCTTTCATTTACCTATTCCTGTCTGGATCATAGTGACTCGTAAAATAATTCAAGCATTAGAAAACTCATGAGAAAGCAGAATAGTTTAAACTTCAGTTGTGAGACAAAAGTTCAACACACAAAGTGGGACATCATGGGACTAGTTTATCAATTCTTGCCGGTTGACTAACTGATATCTCTACTCCTATAAAAAGTTGAGTTGATAAACTATGTCAGTTTTTTAAAAAGACCCCCGCACTCTACTTCTCGTTTGTAGATAACCCCTGCCTCTCACGTTAAGCCATCTCTCCCTCTCACCTCATCTAGCCATCTCAGGAAAATATAAGAAGGATCTGGAGGTCACCGCTATTGGAGCCGTCTACCCCAACGCTTCTCATGCCTTCTCTCAGGCCGCATTGCCGACCACCACCGTGACCCCCTCCTCCTCGCCATCTCCTCCACCCCCTTCCAAGTCATCATGAGTTACATTTATGATGGTCTAGAAAAAATAAACAAAATTGATACTCAAAAAATAACTTTTAAAGATCATTTTTTGCAAAGTAAATAAGTGTTATTTCTTCATGCAGTTTTGGATGCAAGTTGAAACTTCAACGTTTTTATTTGCAAAAGATAGTTTTTTTATCTATTTTGCCTACATTTACTATTTCACCCGGATGCTTGTGAGCTCTAGAGAAGAATGAATATCCGAAGAAACCTATTGATATTTGTTACACATGGGATGACCCGCCACATACTTTGTCAAATAAACAATTCCTGGATCAATGCATTTCGGTGTTCCGTGTAACGCACGGGCATCTTACTAGAACAGAAAAATCACGAGAGTTAACAGAAGTTTCAAATTAATCCCTACAAGTCCACTCCACCACGGACCGGTGCATGGCGCAAATCATTTCTGCATCTCACCACCAAAATGTAACTCTAGATACGCGCAGAGCAACCAATGACATCCGCCAATCGCCCAAACCAATCTGTAACTAAATTCATATGGAAAAGCCGTTAAATTTGTCTCACAATTAGGTGCGGCTTAGGCAGTAAGCATTAGCTTTATCATTGCAGAAATAATGTTGAATGATAAAAATTGAATCATCTCAACATTACTGGACAAAACCAATAATAGAAATAGCAAACATCAATAAGAAGATAGTCAGTTCGTAAAAAACTGAATAAGAAGACATCTTTTAGCTTCTATTCACCATAATCTCAAGTTTGAAGACAGACTTTAACTTCTCTTGTCAACATATTCTCAAGTTTCTTGCTCTGGCTATGAAGAAGCTACAAGATGAGTGGCTTAAGTACCACCCTTAGCAAATACGGAGCAGCCTAAATTATCAAACAATTTGATGTATTATTTATTATGATGGGCATACGATCGAGGGTCCACATGGAGTAGAAAACATAAGCATCTGGTTTCTAGCTCATGGGCATATATATTGATAGTACATCGGCTGTCCAAATAAAAGTCAGTTTTTTACAAACTATAACACTTACTTTTGATGATAATAGTGTATAAAATATGAAAAATGGACAGACCTAGTGCTAGAAGCTCCCACACCAAGTGGGATCTAGGGAAGGATTATATGAGGAAAAAGTAAAATTTGTGATGAATCTAGCCATCTATTTTTCTTTACCATGTGCTTAATAAAAATCATTAAGCATCCATGGTTACTAAAATAGAAGAAATCAGACTACAAATAAACCATTGCTTGCCTAGATGCCGTCCGATCATATCATGTTTTTATTACTGAGATGGCTGGCCAATTACTGGGTTTAACCCGTTAACAAATAGGGTTATATTTGGCAACGATACCTCCATCGATATGAAAAACTTTCCTTAATTTTGTTGCAGCTTCATACCTTCGTACGCCAATCAAGGATAATCCAAAAATGAACGCATGCATACCTCCATATGGGGAAGAATCATTCCCGTGTACGTCACTTTATTACCTTCCAATTGTTTAGTCATGGTGTTCCTTGTATGGAAAGAATTAAAGCAGCCAAATTTATATGTGTCATCAATTGTGCGTTCGTGATTAAAATAGTACTAAAACGGTCCCTCAATTTCTTTTGACATCACCCTAAAAAAGAATTAGTAGTAAACTGGGGAGTGATTTTAGCGTTAGGTATATTATGGAAACAATATACTCAGTACAATCTTGCCGATGGGGTTATGCAAAAAAAAAAGTGTACAATTGGTCAACTTTATTGGTCATGATTTAGTTGTGAACGTGATTTAAAGTACGCTTCCAAGGTTTTTTTTTTGTTTTCTCTCAAGATCTAATTCATGATAATTGTATGCTCACGCACGCACGCACGCACTCAGTCGGGTATTTGCGGTTTGTATTAGTTCGAACAGTCTTTTTTTCCAGAGTGTGTTACTTAGGTTACTCGGTTACAATTGTACCATTTTTTACAAAAAGCTGTAGCTTGTCACAAGTTCGCGTATCCATTAGTTTATGTGGGTGTTATTTTTTGTATTAACTAGATGTCCATCAATTCTTAGTTATGGGTAACTGATACATAAGATCAATTATTAAGTCATGCATGGCAATTTTTTACATAGGCAAAGCAAATAAAGAGAGCCTTACATGGCAATGTTTGTTTTTAGAACAATCTAAAATTAGTGTACCTTAATTTGTAGACGTGGATGTGCTTAGTTACATGAAGACTTTTTCTTTTGCCATTGTTGTCCAATTTAAACAAATGGTAATAATTTTGTGAATTTGACTAATTCATAAATTTCACGTACCAAATAAAACTACAAATGTCATTTAGTAACTCCTAAATTTCAAAGTTCATATACCCGGAAATAACTCACATATATATATACAAACCTTTTTTATTTACTTATTTGTGATTTCACATACTATATACATACTTAGAAATATCTAGAAATGTAGTGAGCGTAACATTTCATGTTGGGTGACAAAACTACAAAACTACATGTAGGTCTTGGGTTTCTGCAAATATCATGGCTTTGTGGGTATAAATGCATACCTAGAAATCATTTATTGACTAGGTATACCATATCTCGGGTAATCATGTATAGATGGACTATATACTCGCAATACAGTGAGGATGATTTTTAGTTCAGTGGGTATATACTCAAAATACCTCATCTCTGCAACTATAGAATTTTACCCGTCAGAAAGAATACCTCAGCTATGGTATTGAAATGTGGGTGTTTGATTTCTATGCATCTATAACAATGGCGCAGAATTGTGGCCGGGTATTCTATACCTATGAAAGTGCAAGGTATCGTGACATCATTAGGCTGATAAATGTGGGTTCAGTGTGTACATACTCACAGTACCATATGTCCTAATATGCATCTACATGCGTGTATCACTGAGCTTCTACCAAGAATTGGAGTTTCAACAAAAAAGAGAACATACTGTTTGATTCTCAAGTATCTTTGTAATTTGGCCATGCATATACACAACCATATTATATTACATTCCAGTTTACATGAAATAAGAAGTATTTGCTACTGTATTTTTAAGTACACATACGAGATACACAAAGAGAAACAAAATTTTTAAAATCACATGTATCTCCATGTCCTTCTCTTGCATGTTGTTTCAGTCCTTGGCATTGTCACAGAAAGGCTTCGCCATCAACCACAACATCCCTTAATAAGTGTGGTGCCTCAATGTGCTGTAGAACATTCTTCGTGTCGATCTATCTGAAAATAACCACAAGAAATCAACTCAGGATCAAAAGACATGCATAAAGTATCCAAATTGATGAACAAAAGGAAGCCTTGAACACAATGGTAAAAATGAGAGACGATAACGCGATATATATATTGAAGTAGTCTGGTAGTCCTAGGAATGTGAGAAAAAATATAGAATATATTGGTGGCTCCATGAAATGTCATCATCCTGGTCTGCACGGGCAGCCATCTTGCCACGACCAACCCAGGTGATTTTCTTTCTTCTTGCGGTAGCACACTTTTGTAACCTGGACATGGATACCTACACTTGGAGAAATCATAGGGATATGCTCATGTAGAAGATGTGTTAGGAAGAGTGAATCATAGTTGGTGATTACCTGGGTATGCTCGTGGAGAAATCAAACGTCGTAGAGGAGAAATCATAGGGGTATGATCATGTAGAAGATGAATGAGGAAGAGGGAATCACGTATAGATATGTAAAATGCGAGCTGGTGATTTGATTTCGTCCAACTTTAATACCTCGGCCAAATTATGGCAAGTGCATGGCCCATATTTTTGGTAAACAGTCAATTTCGAGCGCATCTGTATTTTTGGAAACAATCAAATTATATAGCAACAGAGTAATAGAAATATTATGGAAGGTCCTAATTCATGCGCATGCAATATACTTGGAAGGTGAGAATCGTGACTGAATAATGTTTTTAACGGGTACTGGCAATTCTAAACCCGATATGCATTGATAGGATGACGAGTTGATCGAACGGCTGATGTCCTAGGTGCCCAGGCACCTAGGTGTCCCAGTTATTTTAC
>NC_041390.1:37898914-37928008 GCF_002162155.2 Triticum dicoccoides | reverse complement strand
TATTCAAGCAAACCGGCTAAGAATCACATAATTGTCCATTAAAAATTAGTAACTGCAGGCAAGTCAATAAATAGAGCATGCACATCCAGTTGAGACGGGAGAGAACATAATTAAATAGCAGCGAATGTAGCTCTGGGTGAAGGTATCACGGAGGGAAAACTACAACATGAGAGCATGATGGGAGGTCGCCAGGTGAGCAACAACTTAGGAAAGGGTCAAAATAGATAATATTAAAATCCTCACTTTACATTTGGCAGTTCAGAAAAAATTAGTAAAAAGGAAACAATATCTTTTACAACAATTTTTTTCAGATACCTCAACTTACATGCAGAAGAAAAGCTTATAGCACTCGGTCAATACATCATAATAGCACACTTGACCAGGCAGTTATCTTATGCATTGTGCAAAACTTCAACTCCATCAGGTTCGCCGCCAAGGTCTGTTTTGAAAAAGGATAAGAATTCAAACAAACAGTGAGACAAAACACAAAGATTGGGCAATATATTTGACATTTCTAGTTTTTCATGTAGTTGTCTTCAACTTCCACCTATTATGCACTATATACCATACACACTTCTTGCATATTTGAATAGGCAGGCAACAATAACATGTAACTAAATCTTGATACAAAGAATTTCTAACCTTGGTGTTAACTGTTTTATTGTATGGACATTCATATACTAAATTAATTAGAGAGAGAGACATGTAGACAATCTGGTACATACAGAAATTCATAGATATAAAACAATATTCCTACATAATGTTTGACAAGAAGGATGCCGCCGACCCTATTGATTCAATCGCATAAACCACGACACAGTAGAACAATGATAGCGTAAAAAGGATTGGTTCAGCTTTCGCCATCCCTTAGGAGCCTGCGAAGGTCCCTCTTTCGCTACTTCTTGAGTGACCTTCATTGGCATTGTTTATTTCTGCGGGTTGGGTTTGCCAAAGCGCGACATTGTGATCCACATCTGGGAAACCTTATTTCTCGCCATGAGCGGTTAACTTTGAACTCGCACGAGCGTTGGTGAGATGCATGGGACAGTGAGCTTGCACCTGGCTACATAAGAACTAGTGGCATATATAAACTAAACCAGATACCACTAACAAGTTTTTTTTCAGGTTACAACCATTACATAAAATTAGCTAGTCTTGTATGAGTAGAGAATGCCTCCACGGAAGCATCGTCACAAAACGTCACAGAACAGTACGTATCTCCATGTTGGAGAGAGCTTCATGCAACAAAATGAATAATTCGCAGGACACTACTTTGTCGGCTTAGTACCGAAGGATATGAACAACATTCGATCAACCAACAATTGTAAAAATAACTTGTATAGCCACATTGTAAGGCATGCATGCTATTACCTCCAGTATAGACCTTCTCGAATGGAAGGCAATATGATGTGATGTTGGTTTGGGATAGATTTGTCAACTGCAATGACTGAAGCTGGACCGCAAAGAGGTTGCCCAGTGTCAACAGGAACACCACATTATTGTCCTCAGCAAAGCCTATTATCATTGGGTACCATCTGTTCACTGTATTCAGGGAAAGTAATTTGTCGAGCTCAATGGTTCTTTCAAGCTCCCATGAAGCAACACCATCGCAATCGGTCTTCCTCTCCCATAACTGTGCGGTGAAGTTCGATACGTGGAGGAAACCCAGGGCACCACTATATGTCCTTATAACCGTGAACTCATATTCTTCATTCACATCCAGAGGCAACCATATCACAGCTAAGTTGTTTTTCTTAAAATCAAATTCAAGAACTTCAGCCGAATCCCCAGTAGCCAACCAGTAAAGGGCATCACCAACCAGCACGGCAGAATGAACCGTAGAGATTGTGTTGTCAAATGGGCTCAACCATAGAAGCGGTGTTGAGATGATGTCACCCCATAAGCTCGTTTTTGACGAGTAAACACAGGCGATCTCTGCCTGTCCATGTTGTATGTCCCCGTAGTCGTAGCATACAAAGACTACCTCAAAGTGTTGGACGTCTCCCCTGGCACGAAGCACTGCCCCGCTGATCTCCGTCGTCTTTGAATCGAACCCTGCGGGGATGGCTAGGTGGTGCTGATCGCCGGTGATGGGGTCCCAAACAAGGAACTTGCCTCGTGTCTGGTTGTGGACGAGCACGAGACCATGGCGACAGTTGAGGAGGCTGAAAAGGTCGCCTTCGTCGAACCGTAAGAAGAAGCGCCCCGGCGGGACACGATTGGGGGCCTCCAGAGTTGGTTCGAAGGAGAAGCCGTGGGCTCGCTCCACGAAGCAACCGAGGATGGGAGCGCTGCGGCGGTGGTGGATGCGGAAGCGGCGGAGGAAACAGGGGTCGGAGGCGAGGCGGCGCCAGCGCTTGTTTACGAGGGAGGCGCGTAGGAGGGAGGAGGGCTGCGGTGGGAGGCGGAGGAGGATCTCGAAGAGCAGGTCGTCGTCGTCCAGCGCCGCCGGGGACGGCGAGCGGTGGCGGCGGCTGGTCATCTCCTGACTCGCCCTCGCTGATGCGGCCAGGCCCCTTTTCAAGGATGTAGACGCAAGCCCACGATGGGTGCAGTGTTTTTTTTAACACCACGTCCAGTCGTGTATACATACCATACACGCGATGTGGCTTAAAAAAATACACACGATGGGCTTTGAAACAGGTTTTGTAGAGTTGTTGTTCTACTGACACGCAATGCAACAAGGAGGCTTTCCCTAAAAAACCGTACTACCTCTGGTCCAAAATGTATGTCGTTCTAGTTTAGCCTAATTTAGAATACCCTTTGTTCTGTATGCATGTTTTGTTTTTTGCAGGGAGGCTAATTTGGCATACCTTACTGGATCGAAATTAACAACCACCAAATACGCTTGTATGTTTTTATTTTTTCAACAAACACATCCAGTTCCCCACATATCAAAGGTATTTCAACATTCATTATTCATACACATACAAAAAGGGGACATCAAGTATATAGGAAGAAAATATAAACGATCGCACACGATGCAAGCAAGACTAACTGAAAGGTACTGATCAACTGAAGCAGTCCTTATCAGAAGCAGTCCTTATCAGTTGGCTAATTGTTAAGAAAACTAGATGATGCCCCACGCATTGCGGCGGGATTTAGTATGAAATAAAATATGCATGTATGCCTCACTTGTCATTCATAGAACACTCGAGTGTTCTCTATGAGCGGCATGCATGCGTTAAATTTATTTTCTCTTAATCAAAACACTCATAGACTGACAGTTACTACATGCATTTGCATGCATGCACCAGTTACTACATGTGGTTGACGCAGCAGCTCTCAGTGTGTAGATCGGACGCATATTATTGAATGATCTACTATATCCAATGGCTAAATTAATTTGGGTGATGTGGCTTAAGGAGAAGCGAGAGAATTCCTAGTAGTGGGGCTAGCTATTTAGATATAGAAGATAAGTGAGTACTTCCTACAAGTCCAGTTCACCACTGAGCGCTGGCTGGTACATGCTACAAAACATAAAAGAGCTTACAACAAGCAAGCCATTTCTGCACCTCTCGTCCAGACACCTGCGGAGCAACCAATGCCATGAGTTAAATCAAATATCAATTCATGGAAAAGCGACTAAATTCGTCTCATAATTTACAATTTTGTAAGATTCATACAGTAGACATAAGCGTAACCATTGTGGAAGTTGCGCCAATAACTCAAAGTTGAATCATCTCAGCGTTATTGGAAAAAACTAATAGAAAACATCAATATGAAGACGATCACTGGGCGGCGGCATGCCTTTCAAGTTCTATTGTTAACATATTCTGAATTTGCATGCTTTGTGTTCCCAGTGGAAGTTACATGATCAGTGGTTTAAACAATTCCCTTAGAGAAACTCTAGCAAAGTCACCATATGGGTGCTCCATATGGATTTGGAGGTTGCCCAGATGAAGTGCAAACCCAGAGTTGCCATATCTCAGCCTCCATATTTCCGCTTTCCACATGGGGTCCATTTCAGCCTCCATGTTTCCCTTTCACATGGGATCCATTTGCTACCTACTTCCTGGTAGGTGAGGACTCAATTCTCACCTACCATGAAATTTCCCTCCTGCCATGTTCCCACCTTATTAAGGGATTATGGAGTGCACTTCATCTATGCCCCAAATATGGAGGTTGCGAGGCCGGATATGGAGGGCGCCTCATAAATTATGCCGATCTGACGGGTATGGCAACTCTGTTAGAGTGATCTTTTTGCCAGAATCGCAGTATTGTCAGTTATTATAGCGATTGGCCAGTATGGCAACTGTCTGCTAGAGTTGTTGTTAGAGGCAAATACTAAACAATCGAGCTTATTAGATCATTTGAACTATTATTTGTTATCATGAGTATATCAAGGTGTAGAAAACAAAACTTCAGGTTTCTAGCTCATGGGCATATATGTTATAATGTTGATACTCGGTTGGTCCAAAATAGAAGTCAATCTTAAAACCTTTACACCACATAAGGAACAGAATGTCAAGTAATGATAATTTTAGGTATGGAATATTAAACAAGAACTGCAGTTGTGTTGAAAGGAAATTTTCATGTGAATTTAATCATGTAATCTTGTATCATGTGCCCAATACAAATTATGAAGCATATACGGTAACTAACATAGAAGAAATTACACCGCACACAAACCATTGACCAGTAGATATATACGTTGAGAAAATATTTAAGCAAACCGACTAGGAATAGCAAGATAGCCCACTAAGAATTAAACTGCAAGAAAACAAATAGTAACTTGAGCACAATTGTCCACCAAAATTGAAGAAATCAGACTTCATGCAAACCAGCTTAAGTATTAAAGATGATGAGGACATGGTCTTCGAGTACTGTGACAATCTAAAATGTAGCACTGGATTATATATAAAACGGGGTAGAAGCCTTTTTCGGTAGCACTAGGTATTATAATGATCCCAAATCAGCAACAATGTTTAATGGAATAGCTATAAGCTCATATAACCAAAGGAATTTGTAACAAAATACTAATTAATTGTCAGCTATCAATTTTTTGTGTAGAGCGACAACATTCAAACTTGATAGATCTATAACCACATAAAAATCAAAGGCTGCAATTTGTGTTGAATCTAGTCATGTATTTTTTATCATGTTTTCAATACAAATTATTAATCATCTATGGTAACTACAATAGAAGAAACTAGTCGTTGCCCCGAATGCGGCAATGGCAAATTTAAGATCCTGCTGGGATCTGTCACAAGAGTTCATATTCTTGTCCATGACAAGATCATCCTAAGAGAGGTTGCAGATGTGTCTCTTTCGGATAATCTCTGTAACACCCTCGATGTGACTATATCTCCCACGTGTCGAGGCACGACTTAGAGGCATAATCACATTGAAGGCATATGTCGCAAGTCAGGCAATCATCACAAACATCCCATGTAATATAGATAATAAAAAAAGGGATAACATAGTTGGCTTACACTCGCCACGTCAATCAAGGTACATAAATAACATTACATCAACCAAACACTCATGGCCCGACTACGACGCCAAAATAGAAGATAAACCCAACATGCGACACGGTCCCGATCACCCCCAACTGGGCACCACTACTGATCATCAGGAAAGGAAACATAATAACGTTGAGAGTCCTCGTCGAACTCCCACTTGAGCTCGAGCGCGTCACCTGGAGCGGAATCATCAGGCCCTGCATCTGGTGTAATAGTAATCGGTGAGCCACAGGGACTCAGCAATCTCGCACCCTCGCGATCAAGACTATTTAAGCTTATAGGTAAGGCAAGGTAAATATAAGTGGAGCTGCAGCAAGCGACTAGCATAATATGGTGGCTATCCTGTTCGCAAAAGAGAGCGAGAAGAAGAGGCAAAGCGCGAGCGAGAAACTAGAGGGCAACCTGCGCAAGCATTACTCCAACACCGTGTCCACTTCCCGGACTCCGCCGAGAAGAGGCCATCACGGTAACACACTCAGTTGATTCATTTTAATTAAATTAAGGTTCAAGTTGTCTACAATCGGACATTAACAAATTCCATCTGCCCATAACCGCGGGCACGACTTTCGAAAGTTCAAATCCCTGCAGGGGAGTCCCAACTTAGCCCATGACAAGCTCTCACGGTCAACGAAGGAATAGACCTCCTCCCAAGACGTTCCGATCAGACTCGGTATCTCGGTTCTTCAAGACAATTCGACAGGTTAAAACAAGACCAGCAACACCGCCCGAATGTGCCGACAAATCCCGATAGGAGCTGCACATATCTCTTTCTCAGGGCACACTCAGATTGTCTTAGGTACGGGTAGGCCAGCCTAGAGTTGCCCCTGGTGGCCACCGGCAGCTGACAGGTGGACCAACACTCAGAGGAGCACTGGCCCGGGGGGGTTAAATAAGATGACCCTCGGGCTCCGGAAACCCAAGGGAAAAAGAGGCTAGGTGGCAAATGGTAAAACCAAGGTTGGGCATTGCTGGAAAAGCTTTAATCAAGGCGAACTACTAAGGGGTTCCCATTATAACCCAACCGCGTAAGGAACGCAAAATCCGGGAACATAACACCGATATGACGGAAACTAGGGCGGCAAGAGTGGAACAAAACACTAGGCGAGAGGCCGAGCCTTCCACCCTTTACCAAGTATATAGATGCATTAAAATAACAAGATAAAATAATGATATCCCAACAAGTAAATAAATGTTTCAACAAGGAACGGCCTCCAATCTTCACCTGCAACTAGCAACGCTATAAGAGGGGCTGAGCAAAGTAGTAACATAGCCAATCAACGGTTTGCTAGGACATGGTGGGTTAGAGGTTTGACATGGCAATTTGGGAGGCTTGAAAGCAAGTGGTAGGCATCGTAGCATTGGCATAGCAAAAGAGCGAGCAATCTAGCATAGCAAAGATAGTAGTGATTTCGAGGGTATGATCATCTTGCCTGCAAAGCTGTCAGAGTTGACTGGATCCTCGAAAGCAAACTCAACGGGCTCCTCGTTAGCGAACTCGTCTCCCGGCTCTACCCAAACAAGACAGACAAGCAACAAGGACACAATCAACCACGTGCAAGGATCAAACAATATGATGCAATGATGATATGCTATGCGGGATGCGATGCGGGATGCATATGCAAGATGTGACAAGGAATGCATGAACCTGGCCTCAACTTGGGAATCCAAGTGTTCCACTGGAAAGATGAGATGAAATCGCTTGAAACGATATAAAGAACGCTGGAATCGGAGTTACGGTTTGGAAATGGCAAGCGATTCAAATATGACACCGGTCTGCGATTTACAGCAAGTAGCCATCTAAATGCAATGAGATGAACATGATACAACACCCAAATATGACAACAAAATACATGGCAGGGATGCATTCAAGATGCTTAACAAAATTCTAGCACTGAGCTACAGCCAATTCATCCATTAACAGGTTCAAACAAGCATGGCAAAAAATGCATATGGCAAACAGATCTCAGACTTAGTGAAATTAACACTTGTCTGAAATTTCAGATCAGGTAGCCCTCTTCGGAGCCACAAAACTACATGCTACAGGACCTGAACATGGCAAAGTAAAGCATGGCATGGAGCTACTCAAATAGATAAACAAAAGTCCCTTAGTGACCTTGAGCCAAAAGGGAACAGAAAATACAATTGCAAGCATGTGAACATGGCAAAAACATAATCAGATCACAGACTTAGTGAAAACTGGAGCATGCTGAAACAGATATCAAGTAGGCATGTTTACGAGCTCGATGCACTCACTACGGAGCAAGTCATGACAAGATAAGCATACATCCATCAAGAAGGCACAAAATGCAAGCTAGACATGGCAAGAAAAATAGCATAGTATGCACGGATCAACTACAACATCATCGGCAAAATTGCAAACAAGTTGACAATCTGCCCAGATTCACAAAGTAGCAAAAGTAGAGCTCGATTGACTCAAGCTAGGTTTCTCCATAATTGCAAACAAATACATGGATGGATAGAGCACTACAAGATTAACAAAACATCCTTACTGACCATCCTCAAAAGAGGCACGAATCACTAGGAAACAACATGAACATATGGCAACCTGAGATAAACAGGTCAAGGACTTAGTGGAATTGCTAAGTCCCTGAAATCAGAATCACCAAGTGCCTCACTTGACAAGCTTGCACTAGTCACCACACACATCACAAAAATGCATGGGTTGCACCTCTGGAAACATGGCAAAACCCTTAACAAAACATATGTAGAGCTCATGGGCATATCGTGCACACATTAATCATGGCAAAAATGACAAATATGCAAATGGAGTAGCAGATCTGACAAATATCTCAAGTAGCCCTCTTCTAATAGCATTTCGGGCATCAAGATGAACTCAAATGAAAATGATGCACTGCAATGAAATGATGTACTCTCTGAGATGAACATTTTGATATGCTATATGCATGAATCGGAGCTACGAATGAAAAATTACGGCATGATGAACAGGAGCACTTGAAACTGAAAAACACGGGGACATAGTAGAATTTTGACCTCCGGATCTAGGGTTGACCCGGCATGCAAACCGAGGTGGCCGGATCTTCACCGGAGTAGCTGCGCGGGCCGCCGGAGTTGACGGAGGCGGCCGGATCCGGGCGAGGGGGAGGCGAGGGTGAGGCGGCGAGGCGAGGGCAAGGCGGCGGGGCGACCGAACGGCGGCGGGGCGAGGCCGGGCGCCGAGCTCGCCGGCGCGGAGCAGCTTGGCGGCGGCCGGAGTGACGGCGGTGGCCGGCACGTGGTCGGGCAGCGCGGAGGGAGGAGAAGCAGCGGGCGGCGGCGGATGGCGAGTGGGCCGCGGGGGCCGCGGGGGCCCCGGCTGGGCTCGCGGGCCGCGGCGCGGGAGGACGGCGGCGGTGACACGTGGCAGGCGGCGGTTGGCTGGGGCACGGCGGCGTACGCGTCCGATCAGGCGGCGGACATGTCCGTCGGTGGCGGGGCGATTTTTAGGGTTTCGGGGGAAGAAGGAGATCCGAAAACGGAGGGGGTCTTTAAATAGAGGTAAAGGGAGCTAGGAGAGTCCAAATGAGGTGCGGTTTTCGACCACGCGATCGTGATCGAACGATCTAGATGATGGAGCAGGTTTTGGTGGGTTTTGGGCCAAATTGGAGGGGTGTTGGGATGCAACACACACGAGGCCTTTTCGGTCCCTCGGTTAACCGTTGGAGTATCAAACAAAGTCCAAATGATATGAAACTTGACAGGCGGTCTACCGGTAGTAAACCAAGGCCGCTTGGCAAGTCTCGGTCCAATCCGGAAATGTTTAATCCCCACACACGAAAGAAAGCTAGAAATGACCACCGAAGGAGAACGGAGCGCCAGAATGCAAAACGAACAACGGGGAAAATGCTCGGATGCATGAGATGAACACGTATGCAAATGCAATGCACATGATGACATGATATGAGATGCATGACAACGATAAAAACACACAGAGGCAAAAACCCGAACCCGAGAAAATAAAATAACTTAATGCTGGAAACGGTAAGAGTTGGAGTACAATTTGGGAAAGTTACATCCGGGGTGTTACAATCTCCTCCCGAAATTCTTGTTTCATCATTTCCCTTGGCATATAATTACCGATAATTTTATGGCCACAATATCATTTTAAAAGTGGAGTGGTTTAAATTGGTTGTAGGACAAGGGGTCAATTTATGACGAAAACTGGAATTACACCGGACAAAAACCACTACAACATTTAGTTTGGATAAGACAAGCTATAATATAGGAAAATTGCCAAAATGACCAATTACATATGTGAGAGTTGGACGGGCAAACTGATATATGATGAGAAAATCATTAAGTGAACCGCCTAGGAATAGCATAATGTCCATAAAACTTTAATAACTAGAAGTAAAATGATAAATAGTAGTATAAGATCTGATCACCATATGCTCCTCAAGTATTATGAAAATCCAAAATGTAGCACTATGTATACAATGGTCCCATATGAGGCACAATGTGAAAGTGCATAGCTATAAGCCCAGGGCTAAGTAAAAGAAATTCAAAGCCAGATGTGCAGGTGTTGGTAGTTATCAATGAGTTACTTGTGTCGAGGGATAATCCAAATCACACTATGACTTGATAGACCCATAACTAAATAAAAAATCATAGCCATGTAGCAACCAGTAAATAAGACTGACAAGTATATGCAAATCACATCAAGTTAGTATGACAACATTCTCATATATGAGCAGTCACGAACATATGCAAAAAATAGGGGATTGAGAAGGGCCCCAAGTCATCAAGCCGTCTGAGAAGCTATTGGGACAAGGCTTGCACTACATAAAAGAACCCAAGACATAGACGGCTATGAAAACACGATTGGAGACAACCAGATGAGCAAGAGCTTTATGAGGGGTCATAGATAGAATCTTGGGGTCCGCTATTGATTTTTTGTACTTGAGAAATGAAGAAACCCATGAAATCAATTTTTTAAACATTTAAGATACCTCAGACTTAATTACATGCAAAAGATAAGCTTACCTCATCAAGTCATCTTATGCATATCTAACCAGACCTTGCATATTGATAAAAAGTTTAGCTCTATCACGTTCACCGTCAATATCTGTTTCTCAAACGATAAGACACTACCGGACTCACGGCCTATGCCGACGGCCTAGGGCCGTCGGCATAGGTCATTTGCCGTCGGCATAGATATATGCCTACTGCTGCCGTCGGCATAGATTACGTCAGCGTAGTCTTGTCAGACCGTCGGCGTAGTATAGCCGTCAGCATAGGGGCCTATGCCGACGGTCGAGTGACAGCTGTCGGCAGTGTTTTTTGCCTGACGGCAGTGGACGGCGCCGTCAAAAGCGCAGACGATTCACGAGAAGCCACGTGGCAGAGTTATGCCGATGGCCTGGCCGTCGGCAAAATGTAGCACTATGTATTACAATGGTCCCATATGAAGCACAATGTGAAAATGCATAGCTATAAGCCCAGGGATAAGTAAAAGAAATTCAAAGCCAGATGTGCAGGTGTCGGTAGTTATCAATGAGTTACTTGTGTTGAGGGATAATCCAAATCACACTATGACTTGATAGACCCATAACTAAATAAAAAAGCATAGCCATGTAGCAACCAGTAAATAAGACTGACAAGTATATGTAAATCACATCAAGTTAGTATGACACCATTCTCATATATGAGCAGTCACGAACATATGCAAAAAAATAGGGGATTGGGAAGGGCCCCAAGTCATCGAGACGTCTGAGAAGCTATAGGGACAAGGCTTGCACTACAGAAAAGAACCCAAGACACAGACGACTATGAAAACACGATTGGAGACAACCAGATGAGCAAGAGCTTTATGAAGGGTCATAGATAGAATCTTGGGGTCCGCTATTGATTTTTAGTACTTGAGAAATGAAGAAACCCATGAAATCAATTTTTTAAACATTTCAGGTACCTCAACTTAATTACATGCAAAAGATAAGCTTACCTCATCAAGTCATCTTATGCATATCTAACCAGACCTTGCATATTGATAAAAAGTTTAGCTCTATCACGTTCATCGTCAATATCTGTTTCTGAAATGATAAGACACTACCGGACTCAGGGCCGTCGGCATAGGTCATTTGTCGTCGGCATAGATATGCCTACGGCTGCCGTCGGCATAGAGCCGCCGGCGTAGATTACGTCAGCGTAGTCTTCTCAGACCGTCGGGGTAGTATAGCCGTTGGCATAGGGGCCTATGCCGACAGCCGAGCAACAGTCGTCGGTATAGTTTAGCCGTCGACAGTGTTTTTCGCCTGATGGCAACGGACGGCGCCATCAAAAGCGCTGACGATTCACGGGAAGCCACGTGGCAGAGGTATGCCGACGGCCTGGCCATCGGCAAAATGTAGCACTACGTATTACAATGGTCCCATATGAAGCACAATGTGAAAATGCATAGCTATAAGCCCAGGGCTAAGTAAAAGAAATTCAAAGCCAGATGTGCAGGTGTTGGTAGTTATCAATGAGTTACTTGTGTTGAGGGATAATCCAAATCACACTATGACTTGATAGACCCATAACTAAATAAAAAAGCATAGCCATGTAGCAACCAGTAAATAAGGCTGACAAGTATATGCAAATCACATCAAGTTAGTATGACAACATTCTCATATATGAGCAGTCACGAACATATGCAAAAAAATAGGGGATTGGGAAGGGCCCCAAGTCATCGAGCCGTTTGAGAAGCTATAGGGACAAGGCTTGCACTACATAAAAGAACCCAAGACACAGACGGCTATGAAAACACGATTGGAGACAACCAGATGAGCAAGAGCTTTATGAAGGGTCATAGATAGAATCTTGGGGTCCGCTATTGATTTTTTGTACTTGAGAAATGAAGAAACCCATGAAATCAATTTTTTAAACATTTCAGATACCTCAACTTAATTACATGCAAAAGATAAGCTTACCTCATCAAGTCATCTTATGCATATCTAACCAGACCTTGCATATTGATAAAAAGTTTAGCTCTATCACGTTCATAGTCAATATCTGTTTCTGAAACGATAAGACACTACCGGACTCACGGCCAATGCCGACGGCCTAGGGCCGTCGGCATAGATATATGCCTACGGCTGCCGTCGGCATAGAGCCGTCGACATAGAGCCGTCGACGTAGATTACATCAGTGTAGTCTTGTCAGACCATCGGCGTAGTATAGCCGTCGGCATAGGGGCCTATGCTGACGGCCGAGCGACAGTCGTTGGCATAGTTTAGCCGTCGGCAGTGTTTTTCGCCTGACGGCAACGGATGCGCCATCAAAAGCGCTGACGATTCACGGGAAGCCACATGGCAGAGGTATGCCGACGGCCTAGCCGTGGGCATAGTTGGCATACCTCTGCCACATGGCGCTCCGTGGTGCCTCCTGGTGGCAGGGCTATGACTACGGCAAAGCCGTAGGCATAGATGGAATATATGCCGACGGCTTTGCCGTAGGAATAGCCCTGCCACGTGTCGTCCCCTGGCATCTCCTGGCGGCAGGGCTATGCCTACGGCAAAGCCGTCGGCATAGAAGAAAATCTATGCCGACGGCTTTGCCGTAGGCATAGTCCTCCCACGTGGCAATCCCTAGGAAGCCCTGGGCTCACCTATGACGACGGCTTTGCCGTAGGCATAGTTTTTTCCCCTGATTTCTCTTTTTTCAATTCATTTGACAGCATTTCAAAGCAGAATAATGTGAGATTATGCAGAAATATGACAGTTCATCATCTAAACATACTCAAGTTCATCATCATCATTTAAACATAGTCAAGTTCATCATCTAAAGATCATCACCGGCGAAGGTTCATGAACATAAAAGTAGTGCAAGACATGGAACATCATTTCAAATCAGAAACTAATAAGTAGAAACATGAAAGGTATGGCACAACGGCCACATGCACGGGTATCATCATCGACATCAAGCAAGACCACCTCCACCAAAACCACCTCCACCAAGACCACCTCTGCCAAAACCACCACCATCAAGACCAGCTCCGTCAAAACCACCACCGCCAAGACCACCTCCGCCAAAACCGCCACCGGGACCACCATCACTCTGCCAGATCGGAGTGACTGGGGTCGACGAAGCAGGAGTCGAGCCACCGGTCCCCTACATGTTTGAGAGAAGATTCTAACGGTAAATACGATATGATAGTGTTGAATGAACGAGAACTAGTTTGTCAGTAGTTAGGCAAATGTACTAACCGGACTATCAATGCCTAGTGCCACCCATTCATCGAACGTGGGCACATGTGGGGGTTCTCCTGCAGGTGGTGGTGGGCGTCCCATTTGTGGTGGATCCGTGCGGTTTCTCCAAGACGCCAACGTAGCCTGGATGTTAGTTAAACAAGCAAACTAGAAGGTCAGAAGGAATGAAAGTGTAAAAATTTAGCTTGGTTTTAAGAGGGCAAAACTAACCGTCATCATCTGACGGTTGTAATCATCGTTTGCCTTCACTCGTTGCAAGTACTCTCGCACCTCGAGATTCCTATGCTCGACAAAGGCCTTATATGCCTACATAATTTAGGTTGTTTCTAAGTGAGCAATGCTGAAAATAAACTAAGAATGCTAGAGAGAAAGAAGATAAAGGGGAAGTACTTACAGCATGCTGGCGGGCTAAAGGAGTCTGTGAAGGCCCCGTACTGTCTAACTGGCTCGGGTTGGTAGCCCGAAGCCGTGTGTACGAGATCGAAGGACTGATCAAGCCATCGAAACATGGATACCGGCCATGTGACTTCCCCTGGATGGCCACCACCGCCGTGTCGTTGATCTGTGACTGGGCGACCTTAGGAACAGGAACATCCGGATGCAACTTCTGATAGTTCTGAGTGTAAGATTCCAGGTGCTCCTCGGTCTTGCCATAGTACTGGCTCTCGCCGTCCTTGCGATCACTCCGCTCGCGGGCCAGCTTCCACGACTTAATGTCTGAGAGCGGCCTCTTCAACTTGTCCTCCTACAACGTCAAACAGGAGTTAGCCATACATAAGAACATGACGGTAAAGAAGAACAAAAATGCATCATGCATACAGATATACCTTCATGGCCTTGAAGCCCTAATGGTTCCTGTTTCCTTGGTCATGTGTCCCGTCTTTTCCACGGTTAGCCCGGGCCTTGATGCTCTTGGCAGCAAACTCTGCATCGTCGCTGAGCCACCTATCCACCAAACTCGCCCATCCGTCATGCCTTCCATAGCACCAACGAGGAACAACCTATGCAAATTTTGGAAGCATGACATGTGAGCACGAAACATATAGTTGACTGCTTGAAATAATGAAAAGTCAGTAATAGTTACCATCATGAACTGCTCCCTGTTCAAGGTAAGTTGTTGCCTCTATGCTTGAGTTTTGGTCATCTTTTGGTGCACGTAGATGTGGTAGTACTGCAAGACGACAACCCAGCGCACCTCGTACTGCAACTGACGATCTTTCTTCTTTGCAGCCGCAAGCAAGACCACGTCGGCTCTGGCCTTGTGCTCGTCAAGAACTCTATAGAGTTGTTGCAATCATGCATAAACCAGAATCAAACAAGGCATGAGTTGAGTGATTCAATGATAAACTATGAACGAAACTGAAGATAAGTGATTCAGAAGAGAACTTACCAAAAATTTGGTGATCACGGCCTTAGCGGCCGTCCTGTACTCCGCGTTGCTGCAAGCCTCGTAGTGGGCCCAGCTCGTAGCCAAAACCCGTAGCTGCGGGTCCCTGTCTGGCCGCGGGCAGAATAGGCCAGGCCAAAACTCCTTCAACAGGACAGTGATAAGGCCGTTCGGTTTACGGCCCTTTCCGTGAAGGATCCAGTTACTGCAAAAGAATCAAAGGATTGCCATGTGTACAATAAGAAAATGTTGTCATGTGTTGAAAATATGATTGAGAGGCACTTACTCTGTCCCCACAGGTTCAATGAGCCACTTGTGCGCCTCGATAAAAGGTGGTGTAGGTACTCCGGCATTACCACGCAGCCACCCCTACGGAGCACCCGGTGGCAAGTCACCCCACAACTCAGGGTCAACCTCCCCTCCACCACCCTCCTCGCCCTCCTCCTCCTCGCCCTCCTCCTCCTCACCCTCCTCCTCCTCGCCATCAGGAACATACTCCTCATCCTCAGACTTAGAAGGTGCCTCAGTATAGGAGGGCATCGAAGAAGACCCTCCTATTTCGGACACGGCCCGGAGTTTTTTGCCTCGGCTACCTCTCCCCCCACCTCCTCCTCCTCTAGGGGCTCTCCCCCCACCCCCTCCTCCTCTAGGGTCTCCTCCCCCGACCCCTCCACCTCCCTATGAGGTGTCATCCTCGCATAGTCGGGAGGGAACCTTGTGGGCTCGTCCACTCTGAGTAAGTCCTTTGAATTTACTGAGGAAACTGGCGCCGCTGGACTTCCCCATGATTAGCAAACCTGCATTGAGAAGAGAATAAACAATTAGTAAGGATATCAAATAAACAAGCATACAGGAAAAACATTAATAACAAAAGAGCACATTAAGCACACTATTGTAATGATCATTAAAAGAACTTACATTTTCTAGAACCCATATGAATCATCACTATTGTAATCTATTTGTCGACCGGTCTCATCATCACTATCACGCATATCTTCTTCGTTGTCTGACGGAGGTGGAGGCTCTTCCTCATAGCCAGCGTCTTCATTTAACTTTTCAAGCATAATTATGTCTCTTTGATTCGCAACTTCCTCACCATCAATCCGTGCGTCGTCGTCGTTTGGGTCCAGGTCAACATAACCCAAGTCATCATCCTCGTTGTTTCGGACCATGTCATCATGTTCCTCTTGAAAGAACACTCCCTCGTATGTCATGGGGTTTATGTTGTAGTAATCATCATCGTTCGGGTCCGGTAGCTTACCATGCGGCGACACCTTGAACACAACTTCCCAACCCTTTAGGTACTCTTTCTGGCATGGGTAAGGCAGATAATATACTTGTGTGGCCTGGGTAGCGGCGATAAAGAGATCAGCTCTGGCATAGACGGTTGATGGTTTAACTTCAACTAAACCAACAGAAGGCGTATGTCTCAGACCCTTTTTGGGGTCGAACCATCGACATTTGAACATAGTGATACTTAGGGGTTCACGGCCACGTTTGAATGTAAGCTCGTATATTTTCCTACCCTTCCGTAGTAATCTACTTTATTATCTTCTTCAGTGAAGACTCCGGTATTTATGGTTTTGGGATTGATACGTCTCCAACGTATCTATAATTTTTGATTGCTCCGGGCTATATTATCTACTGTTTTGGACTATATTGGGCTTTATTTTCCACTTTTATTATTTTTGGGACTAACCTATTAACCGGAGGCCCAGCCCAGAATTGCTGTTTTTTGCCTATTTCGGTGTTTCGAAGAAACGGAATATCAAACGGAGTCCAAACGGAATAAAATCTTCGGGAACGTGATTTTCTCACCGAACGTGATCCAGGAGACTTGGACCCTGCTCCAAGGAACAAAAGAGGCGGTCACGAGGGTGGGGGCGCCCCCCCTAGGGCGCGCCCCCTGCCTTGTGGGCCCCTCGATGCTCCTCCGGTGTACTTCTTCCTCCTATATATACACACATACCCCCAAACGATCAGAACAGGAGCCAAAAACCTAATTCCACCGCCGCAACTTTCTGTATCCACAAGATCCCATCTCGGGGCCTGTTCCGGAGCTCCATCGGAAGAGGGCCGTCATCATGGAGGGTTTCTACATCATCATAGCCTCTTCGATGAAGTGTGAGTAGTTTACCTCAGACCTTCGGGTCCATAGTTAGTAGCTAGATGGCTTCTTCTCTCTCTTTGAATCTCAATACAAAGTTCTCCCCCTCTCTTGTGGAGATCTATTCGATGTAATCTTCTTTTTGCGGTGTGTTTGTTGAGACCGATGAATTGTGGGTTTATGATCAAGTCTATCTATGAATAATATTTGAATCTTCTCTTAATTCTTTTATGTATGATTGGTTCTCTTTGCAAGTCTCTTCGAATTATCCGTTTGGTTTGGCCAATTAGATTGGTAGTTCTTGCCATGGGAGAAGTGCTTAGCTTTGGGTTCGATCTTGCGGTGTCCTTACCCAGTGACAGAAGGGGCAGCAAGGCACGTGTTGTATCATTGCCATCGAGGATAACAAGATGGGGTTTATTTCATATTGCATGAATTTATCTCTCTACATCATGTCATCTTGCTTAAGGCGTTACTCTGTTTTTAACTTAATACTCTAGATGCATGCTGGATAGCGGTCGATGAGTGGAGTAATAGTAGTAGATGCAGAATCGTTTCGATCTACTTGTCACGGATGTGATGCCTATATACATGATCATGCCTAGATATTCTCATAACTATGCTCAATTCTGTCAATTGCTCAACAGTAATTTGTTCACCCACCGTAGAATACTTATGCTCTTGAGAGAAGCCACTAGTGAAACCTATGGCCCCGGGTCTATTCTCATCATATCAATCTCCATCACTTTAATCTTGCCTTGCTTTTTTACTTTGCTTTTACTCTTTACTTTGCATCTTTATACCAAAAATACCAAAAATATTATATCTATCAGATCTCACTCTCGTAAGTGACCGTGAAGGGATTGACAACCCCTAATTGCGTTGGTTGCGAGTAGCTATCGCTTTGTGCAGGTACGAGGGACTTGAGCGTGGCCTCCTACTGGATTGATACCTTGGTTGTCAAAAACTGAGGGAAATACTTACGCTACTCTGCTGCATCATCCCTTCCTCTTCGGGGAAAACCAACGCAAGCTCAAGACGTAGCAAGAAGGATTTCTGGCGCCGTTGCCGGGGAGTCTACGCAAAAAGTCAACATACCAAGTACCCATCACAATCCCTATCTCTCGCATTACATTATTTGCCATTTGCCTCTCGTTTTCCTCTCCCCCAATTCACCCTTGCCGTTTTACTCGTCCTCTCTCTCTATCCTCCCTCTCTATTTGCCTCTTTTTGCCCATTTGCTTTTTGTTTTATTGTGTGCTAGTTTACTTGTTTGTCGCGATGGCTCAAATTGTGTGACTTCACCAATACCAATAATAATGATTTCCTTAGCACTCCGATTGCTCCTCTTACCGATGCTGAATCTTGTGAAATCAATACTGCTTTGTTGAATCTTGTTATGAAAGATCAATTCGCCGGCCTTCCTAGTGAAGATGTCGCTACTCATCTAAATAGCTTCGTTGATTTATGTGATATGCAAAAGAAAAAATATGTCAATAATGATGTCGTTAAATTGAAGCTATTTCCTTTTTCGCTTAGAGATCATGCTAAAGCTTGGTTTTCGTCTTTGCCTAAGAATAGTATTGATTCATGGAACAAGTGCAAAGATGCTTTTATCTCTAAGTATTTTCCTCCCGCTAAGATCATCTCTCTTAGAAACGATATTATGAACTTTAAACAACTTGATCATGAACATGTTGCACAAGCTTGGGAGAGAATGAAATTAATGATACGTAATTACCCTACTCATAGTTTGAATTTGTGGATGATTATACAAAAAATTTATGCCGGATTGAATTTTGCTTCTAGAAATCTTTTAGATTCGGCCACGGGAGGCACTTTTATGGAAATCACTTTAGGAGATGCTACTAAACTCCTAGATAATATTATGGTTAATTATTCTCAATGGCATAATAAAAGATCTTCTAATAAAAAAGTGCATGCGATAGAAGAAATCAATGTTTTGAGTGGAAAGATGGATGAACTTATGAAATTATTTGCTACTAAGAGTGTTTCTTCTGATCCTAATGATATGCATTTGTCTACTTTGATTGAGAATAACAATGAATCTATGGATGTGAATTTTGTTGGTAGGAATAATTTTGGTAACAACGCTTATAGAGGGAATTTTAATCCTAGGCCATATCCTAGTAATCCTTCTGATAATTATGGGAATTCCTACAACAACTCTTATGGAAATTATAATAAGATGCCCTCTGAATTTGAGAATAGTGTTAAAGAATTTATGAATTCTCAAAAGAATTATAATGCTTTGCTTGAGGAGAAATTGCTTAAAGTTGATGATTTGGCTAGGAACGTTGATAGAATTTCTCTTGAGATTGATTCTTTAAAGCTTAGATCTATTCCTCCTAAGCATGATATCAATGAGTCTCTCAAAGCCATGAGAATTTCCATTGATGAGTACAAGGAAAGAACCGCTAGGATGCGTGCTTCCAAAGATGCCTTTATTAAAGCGTGTTCCTCCAATTCCTATGAAAATCAAGATGAAGATCTAAAAGTTATTGATGTGTCCCCTATTAAATCTTTGTTTTGCAATATGAATCTTGATGAAACTGAATATGATCTTCCTTTACCTAGAAGGCGTTCTAAAAATTCAGAGTATTTAGATCTTAATGATGAAATTGATGAAAGTGGGATTGAAAGAAATAAAAATCTAGATGTTGCTAAACCCACTATATTGGATCTCAAGGAATTTAATTATGAAAGTTGCTCTTTAATTGATTGTATTTCCTTGTTGCAATCCGTGCTAAATTCTCCACATGCTTATAGTCAAAATAAAGCCTTCACCGAATATATTGTTGATGCCTTGATGCAATCTTATGAAGAAAAACTTGAGTTGAAAGTTTCTATCCCTAGAAAACTCTATGATGAGTGGGAACCAACTATTAAAATTAAAATTAAAGATCATGAGTTTTATGCTTTGTGTGATTTGGGTGCTAGTGTCTCTACTATTCCCAAGACTTTGTGTGATTTACTAGATTTCCGTAATTTCGATGATTGCTCTCTAAACTTGCATCTTGCGGATTCCACTATTAAGAAACCTGTGGGAAGGATTAATGATGTTCTTATTGTTGCAAATAGTAATTATGTGCCCGTAGATTTCATTGTTCTTGACATAGATTGCAATCCTTCTTGCCCTACTATTCTTGGTAGACCTTTCCTTAGAACGGTTGGTGCGATTATTGATATGAAGGAAGGGAATATTAGATTTATTTCCATTAAAAAAGGGCATGGAACACTTTCCAAGAAAGAAAATAAAATTACCATATGAAACTATCATGAGAGCCACTTATGGATTGCCTACCAAAGATGGCAATACCTATATCTATCTTCGCTTTTATGCCTAGCTAGGGGCGTTAAACCATAGCGCTTGTTGGGAGGCATCCCAATTTTATTTTTATTCCTTGATTTTTGCTCCTGATTAATAATAAATAAATTATTTAGCCTCTGTTTTGGTTGTGCTTTTTGTGTTTAATTAGTGTTTGTGCCAAGTAGAACCGTTGGGAAGACTTGGGGAAAGTCTTGTTGAACTTGCTGTAAAAAACAGAAACTTTAGCGCTCACGAGAACTGCTGTCATTTTTATTTGAAGAGTGATATTTAGTTAATTCTTTTTGCAGATGATTAAAATATAAATTCCTCACGTCCAGCAATTTATTTTAGATTTTTGGGGTTCCAGATCTTGCGCTATCTACAGATTACTACAGACTGTTCTGTTTTTGACAGATTCTGTTTTCCGTGTGTTGTTTGCTTATTTGGATGAATCTATGGCTAGTAAAATAGTTTATAATCCATAGAGAAGTTGGAATACAGTAGGTTTAACACCAATATAAATAAAGAATGAGTTCATTACAGTACCTTGAAGTGGTCTTTTGTTTTCTTTCGCTAACGGAGCTCACGAGTTTTCTATTTTGAGTTTTGTGTTGTGAAGTTTTCAAGTTTTGGGTGAATTCTTTTGATGGATCATGGAACAAGGAGTGGCAAGAGCCTAAGCTTGGGGATGCCCATGGAACCCCCAAGATAATCCAAGGACACCAAAAATTCAAAGCTTGGGGATGCCCCGGAAGGCATCCCCTCTTTCGTCCACTTTCATCGGTAATTTACTTGGAGCTATATTTTTATTCACCAACATGATATGTGTTTTGCTTGGAGCGTCTTGTATTATTTGTGTCTTTGTGTCTTAGTATACCACAATCATCTTTGCTGTACACACCTTTTGAGAGAGCCATACATGAATTAAAATTTGATAGAATACTCTATGTGCTTCACTTATATCTTTTGAGCGTTATAATTTTGCTCTACGTGCTTCACTTAGATCTTTTAGAGCACGGTGGTGGATTTGTTTTAAATAAACTATTGATCTCTCATGCTTCACTTAAATTATTTTGAGAGGCTCTTAATAGCGTGGTAATTTGCTTAATAATAATATGCTTGGTATTCAAGATTTGTGAAACTTTCTTTTGAGTGTGTTGAATACTAAGAAAAGATTGAAGCTTGATAATTGTTTTGAGATATGGAGGTGATAATATTAAAGTCATGCTAGTTGAGTAGTTGTGAATTTAAAGAATACTTGTGTTAAAGTTTGTGATTCCCATAGCATGCACGTATGGTGAACCGTTATGTGATGAAGTCGGACATGATTTATTTATTGATTGTCTTCCTTATGAGTGGCGGTCGGGGACGAGCGATGGTCTTTTCCTACCAATCTATCCCCCTAGGAGCATGCGCGTAATACTTTTCTTTGATAACTTCTAGATTTTTGCAATAAGTATATGAGTTCTTTATGACTAATGTTGAGTCCATGGATTATACGCACTCTCACCCTTCCACCTTTGCTAGCCTCTCTAATACCGCGCACTTTTCACCGGTATCATACACCTACCATATACCTTCCTCAAAACAGCCACCATACCTACCTATTATGGCATTACCATAGCCATTCCGAGATATATTGCCATGCAACTTTCCACCGTTCCGTTCATGACACATGCCATCATTGTCATATTGCATATCCCGGTACACTGCCGGATGCATTCACATAGAGTCATATTTTGTTCTAAGTATCGAGTTGTAATTGTTGAATTATAAAAAAAATAAAAGTGTGATGATCATCATTATTAGAGCATTGTCCCAGTGAGGAAAGGATGATGGAGACTATGATTCCCCCATAAGTCGGGATGAGACTCCGGATGAAAAATAAAAAAAGAGGCCAAAGAAGCCCAAATAAAAAGAGGCCATAAAAAAAGAGAAAAGGCCCAAATAAATAAATATATATATATATATATGAGAGAAAAAGAGAGAAGGGACAATGTTACTATCCTCTTACCACACTTATGCTTCAAAGTAGCACCATGATCTTCATAGTAGAGAGTCTCTCATGTTATCACTTTCATATACTAGTGGGAATTTTACATTATAGAACTTGGCTTGTATATTCCAATGATGGGCTTACTCAAATTGCCCTAGGTCTTCATGAGCAAGCAAGTTGGATGCACACCCACTTAGTTTCTTTTTGAGCTTTCATATACTTATAGCTCTAGTGCATCCGTTGCATGGCATTCCCTACTCACTCACAATGACATCTATTGATGGGCATCTCCATAGCCCGTTGATACGCCTAGTTGATGTGAGACTATCTTCCCTTTTTGTCTTCTCCACAACCACCATTCTATTCCACTTATAGTGCTATATCCATAGCTCACGCTCATGTATTGCGTGAAGATTGAAAAAGTTTTGAAAAAGTTAGAGTATGAAACAATTGCTTGGCTTGTCATCGGGGTTGTGCATGATTTATATACTTTGTGTGGTGAAGATAGAGCATAGCCAGACTATATGATTTTGTAGGGATAACTTTCTTTGGCCATGTTATTTTGAGAAGACATAATTGCTTTATTAGTATGCTTGAAGTATTATGATTCTTATGTCAATATAAACTTTTGTCTTGAATCTTTCTAATCTGAATATTCATACCACAATTAAGAAGATTTGCATTGAAATTATGCCAAGTAGCACTCCGCATCAAAAATTCTCTTTTTATCATTTACCTACTCGAGGACGAGCAGGAATTAAGCTTGGGGATGCCTAATACGTCTCCAACGTATCTATAATTTTTGATTGCTCCATGCTATATTATCTACTGTTTTGGACTATATTGGGCTTTATTTTCCGCTTTTATATTATTTTTTGGACTAACCTATTAACCGGAGGCCCAGCCTAGAATTGCTGTTTTTTGCCTATTTCGGTGTTTCGAAGAAACGGAATATCTAACGGAGTCCAAACGGAATAAAATCTTTGCGAACGTGATTTTCTCACTGAACGTGATCCAGGAGACTTGGACCCTGCTCCAAGGAACAAAAGATGCGGTCACGAGGGTGGGGGGCGCCCCCCTAGGGCGCGCCCCCCTGCCTCGTGGGCCCCTTGATGCTCCTCCAGCGTACTTCTTCCTCCTATATATACACACGTACCCCCAAACAATCAAAACAGGAGCCAAAAACCTAATTCCACCGCTGCAACTTTCTGTATCCACGAGATCCCATCTTGGGGCCTGTTCCGGAGCTCCACTGGAAGAGGGCCGTCATCACGGAGGGCTACTACATCATCATAGCCTCTCTGATGAAGTGTGAGTAGTTTACCTCAGACCTTCGGGTCCATAGTTAGTAGCTAGATGGCTTCTTCTCTCTCTTTGAATCTCAATACAAAGTTCTCCCCCTCTCTTGTGGAGATCTATTCGATGTAATCTTCTTTCTGCGGTGTGTTTGTTGAGACCGATGAATTGTGGGTTTATGATCAAGTCTATCTATGAATAATATTTGAATCTTCTCTGAATTCTTTTATGTATGATTGGTTATCTTTGCAAGTCTCTTCAATTATCCGTTTGGTTTGGCCAACTAGATTGGTAGTTCTTGCCATGGGAGAAGTGCTTAGCTTTGGGTTCGATCTTGCGGTGTCCTTACCCAGTGACAGAAGGGGCAGCAAGGCACGTATTGTATCATTGCCATCGATGATAACAAGATGGGGTTTATTTCATATTGCATGAATTTATCTCTCTACATCATGTCATCTTGCTTAAGGCGTTACTCTGTTTTTAACTTAATAATCTAGATGCATGCTGGATAGCGGTCGATGAGTGGAGTAATAGTAGTAGATGCAGAATCATTTCAATCTACTTGTCACGGACGTGATGCCTATATACATGATCATGCCTAGATATTCTCATAACTATGCTCAATTCTGTCAATTGCTCAACAGTAATTTGTTCACCCACCGTAGAATACTTATGCTCTTGAGAGAAGCCACTAGTGAAACCTATGGCCCCGGGTCTATTCTCATCATATCAATCTCCATCACTTTAATCTTGCCTTGCTTTTTACTTTGCTTTTACTTTTTACTTTGCATCTTTATACCAAAAATACCAAAAACATTATATCTATCAGATCTCACTCTCGTAAGTGACCGTGAAGGGATTGACAACCCCTAATTGCATTGGTTGCGAGTAGCTATCGCTTTGTGCAGGTACGAGGGACTTGAGCGTGGCCTCCTACTGGATTGATACCTTAGTTCTCAAAAACTGAGGGAAATACTTACGCTACTCTGCTGCATCATCCCTTCCTCTTCGGGGAAAACCAACGCAAGCTCAAGACGTAGCAGGGATCAGGCCCACTGTTCTGATGCTCCTCTGTATGGAAGCGATACCCATTCACATCATACTTTTGGCATGTCATGACGGTAGGGTCAAAACCCATGGAAACCCATCTCAATTCTTCATCCATTAATTCATTCGGATCATTTTCCTACAAGTTTAATTGAAATTATAGGGTGCATGAGTTTAATTAAAATTATAGGGTGCATGAGTTTAATTGAAATAGGTAATAGGGAAGTGTGAAAAATTACTTTCTCCATGAACCACACAACGAAATTTTTCCTTCCATCAGCACCCTTTCGGAGAAGAGCAAGTGCCTCCGCTTCAGTAGGAGGCAGCATTCCCATCCACTCTTCATCAACGAATCGACTACAATAAGAAAAGCGGTATAAGAACTAGGCAAAGTGAACATAACGAATTGACCTAAAGAATGGTGCAAAGGTATTACCTCATCCACTCATCCTCAATTTCCTTGATGTTGTGCAAGATATAGAACATGACATCCTCCCACTCATCTCGTGGAATGAGATAAGGTGTCGAGCATCTAGCCCTGCCACCTTGCCCGATGAATAGAGGCAACTTGGGTTTATACTTTGCTTCTTCTGTATTGTATCGAGACACCTTATTGTGCAACGTGGGAACATGGTCCGGATAGTAGGCTGTCCTGAGGTCTGCCACCTCCTCTAGGATAACTGCCGCAGCTATGGAAGCTTCAATCTTAGCTTTGTTTCCACATTTCTATCTCAGATGCTTGTTCTGTCTCTTAGGGCCATACTGCCAACGATCCCAACAATACCTCGTTCGCAAGGTGCAAAATGAGTGTGTCATCAGAGTAAAGAAGCCTGGCAGGAAGATCTTCTCTAGCTTGCATATCAACTCCGGCGCCTTCTTATGTAATTCTTTTATCTTCTTAGGACATACTTCTTTAGCACAAAGCGTGCGGAATAAATGGCTTAACTCCGCAAGCACACGCCGGACACGCTCGGGAACATAGCCCCGAACCTTCACCGGCATAATCTGCTCAATCCATACATGATAGTCATGACTCTTGAGCGCGGTCACTTTATCCATTGAAAGATTGACCCCCTTACTTACATTCGACGCATAACCATCAGTGAACTTCACGACGTGTTTCAGCCACTTCAATGCCTCCATCTTATGATCCTTTTTAAGTACGAAATCAGCATCTGGCTTGAACCAAGATTTTCGACTGCCTGTGGGAGGCTGCATGTGTAGACGTGGTCTATCACAAATATTCTGTTGATCGACTCTAGCATTAACAAAACCCTTTGTCTTATCAGGAATGTTGAGGATCATGCAAAAAAGGGACTCTGCGACATTCTTTTCGGTGTGCATCACGTCGATGTTGTATGGAAGTTTGAGGTCCTTAAAATAGGGAAGCTGCGTCAAGGGGGTAATGTGAGTCCAGTTGTGCGTCTCACCATAAGCTTCAAAACATTTTTTTCCTTTACCTTTTCCTTTGCCCTCGCCCTCGTCTTCTCCAGTGGCTTTGCCTTTGCCTTTCCCTTCGCCGGTAGGCTTAAGAGCTTTCAACTGAGCAAGCGCATCCGCACCATAAAACGTTGGAATCTCGTTTACTTCATGGACAACTTTGCCTTTTGTGAAGTTCTTCTTGTCTTCCCTATCAGGATGGTCTGGAGGGAGGAACTGTCGATGCAGGTCAAAGGCAACATACTTGCCACCCTTCTTCAGCCAAATGAAAATCAAGGCCTGCATGCACACTGGGCAAGGCATCTTTCCACTTGTACACCATCCACAGAACAGGGCATAGCCGAGAAAGTCATGCATCCAATACTATAGCCAAACTTTCATCAAGAAATTTTTCTGCAGATGTCGGTCATATGTCAACCTCGGGAAGTACCAAGAATGGTGCAAATCATCCACCAACGGCTGCATAAAAACACTCAAATTCTTGCCCGGATATTCAGGACCCGGAATTATAAGCGACAGGAACATGGTCTTGCGTTGCATTATGGCGCCGGGAGGGAGATTGAGTGGAATAACAAATATGGGCCAGCAGCTCTATGGATTAGACGACATACCATATGGATTGAACCCATCACCTGTTATAGCAATTCTGACATTCCCAGCCTCGGCTGCTTCCTCCAAGTACTCTATATCGAATGACTTCCATGCTTCACCTTCTGATGGTTGTACAATTTTTTTGGATTGTACCTTTTCCCTTCCTTGTGCCACTTCATCATTTTGGCAGTCTCCTCGGTGATGAAAAGGCGTTGTAGTCTTTTTATAAAATCAAGATACCGAAGAACCTTCACAGGGATTTTTAGCTGCTGCTTCTGACCATGCTCATTGACCACCTCAATATAACGAGAGGAACCGCACTTCCTACAGTAGTTGTCATCCGCATACTCATGCCTAAACAAAAGACAATTCTTTTGGACAAACATGTATTTTCTCATAGTCCATGGAGAGCGCCTTCATGATTTTCTTCGTAGCGTACATAGTTTTCGGTAGTTCATGGCCCTCAAGTAGGTTGTTAGCCCATACTCCCAGAAATGCTTTGAAGCAACCTCGGCTACAGCCATACTCAGCCTTGACCACCATCAGTTGCGAGATGGCATCCAGCACAGACAGCTTGGCACCCTCATAGAGAGGTATCTTTGACGAGGCCAAGATATCCAGGAAGGCCTTTGCGGTTTCCTCTGGCTCCTCCGGTTCATTCGTTGAATTTGACGGAGGTGTCGGCTGTGCAGCAAAGACATCATCTAGCATCTCTCTAACCCCATCGTCCTCATAACCAGCGATGTGTTGTCGTATCACCTCCTCTCTACCACGGTCCTGCTGGGCAAAGTTTATCGGCATATTAAAGTTGGGCATAAATCCATGCGTGCAAAGGTGCTTAGTCATCTCACTCTTATCTCTGTGGATACGTCTCTTACATTTGGCACACGGGCATTCTGGCACCATCCTCATTGGACTACGGAATATCTCTTTCAAAAACACATCAGTTTTCTCGACCCACTCTATTGTTACTTGATTCCGACGGAAAAACCCACTATACATTCACTGACTATCTGCCATCTCTGCTTTATTGGAAGCCACACAACAAAATTGAGGATTTATTTAAATTATTCACATCAATATTTTACTTTTTAGAGTGTTGACGAGAAATGACATTTAATCCACCTACATCTCTAATAGGTAAAGATGGGTCCTAATCCCACCCGAGATTGTGTAGATTGAGTACGTTGTCCATGCTCTACCCCATTCTGAGACAAAATTTCGACAGCACCTCCCCACTGTTCTCCAAATACACGTCTCGGCAAAATGCCGAGAGAATGTGCATTCAGAGAACAACAAGGAGGCGCAGCTGAAATCCTGTCTCGGAACGGGGTAGAGCATGAACAACGTACCCAAGCTACACATCCTCGGGCTGTCCGTGGAAAGCGCTGGACAATTCGAAAGAGCTGCGGTGATAAATATGCAATTCAATGCATATTTATCGATGCAACCCTTTCGGACGGGAGACCTGGGTTACGCGACTTGATGTGAAAATTTAATCTAGTGACATGGAAAAAAGTGGACGAGGTCATGGAATTATTGCTCACCCTCTGATGTAGTCGATCAAAGGAGAGGGGTGATTGTGGACCAACACCTCCAACATCGACGATCACTCCACGAAGATGGAACACCACAAATCCTGTTAATTACACTGAGTGAAAAAAATTAGGTCATCACCTCACACTAAGCATTGACACTTTAAACTATAAAGAAAAATCATATTTTGTCAACTGTCAAATTTGGAAGCACTTATCATATCGCAATTTAGGTCATCACCTCACATTAAGCATTGACACATTAAATTTTTTTAGCAAGATCATCATGATGAAATAACCACTTATCATATCCCAAATTTGAAGCACATCTCACATAGCTACTTAACAACATCACAAACTGAAAATAAAATCTTCGTTAACAATTTTATGAACTAAGTGACTCAAGTTGCTTTTTTAACTATGATAATTCATTTTGCCGAGATTCCTCCATCCATCTAAGACACATACAACATTCATCCATCTAGCAACCTAACAACATCCAACATCCATCCATGCACCCATACATAAAAAAATGCAAAAAAAAAGAAAAAAAGAAAAAAAAAAGGTGTTAGCTCACCGGGCAGAGGGGCATCGCGGTGGTGGAGTTGAAGGCAGGGGCCGGCGGTGGAGGGGACGGGAGGGCCGGGGCGGGGCTGGGCCGGTTGGAGAAGCCCGGCCAACACGGCAGGGGCGCG
>NC_041390.1:37896577-37898387 GCF_002162155.2 Triticum dicoccoides | reverse complement strand
TGGGGTGGAGCCGAGGCGGCGCGAGGTTCGGCGGCGGCGGCAGGGCTGGGCTGGGATGGATGCGGCGGCGGTGGCGCGGGTGTGGAGGAGGCAGCGGCGTGGGCGGGTGGAGGCGCGCGGCGGTGGCGAGATGCGGGTTGGGAGGCGCGGGGGTCGGGGAGAGGATGAGGGGAACGAGTGGACGGGGCCGCCCCGAGGATGGATAAGGTGAGATATGCCGACGGCTAAGCCGTCGGCATAGGAGAAGGCGCCACGTGGCACCTATGCCGATGGCTTAGCCGTAGGCATATGCATATTTTTTTAATTTGCAACAAATTTAGAATTTTAAAATAAATCTACTACTAATCCAGTAGTCTAACCCAGCACAAGACCCTACCCAAGGCTGCCGACACAGCCGTTTCCCCCCTCCGGTGTGGTCCACGGCCTTCACAGAACGTCTACTATTGTGTCATCGGCGTCCGTGAGGGGGGCCACACCCCGGAGACGCGTGTCGGCTCTTTGGACATGCCACACCACCACCCCACATGTATGAGGGGCCGGTGCGATGCTCCGGTGGCATTGCTACCCCCTAGGGCCCCCGTCCCACCTAACCCTGGAGCAGTTGACCACGAGATCTAACCCTTTGACTTCCCACGGATGAGATTTGACCAGTGAACCTCTCCACCCGGTTGTGTCTGGTCAGCACAGAGGGACACCTAGGAGCAACATCCGGGCCAAACCCACAGCTACATCCCCTCCGTGTAGACCCAATGTGTTCGTTTCCCCCCTCCAGGTGCCGGCGGCGGCGCCATCCGTGAGGGGGGCCACGTCCTGGAGACGCGTGCCGCCTCTTCGGATATGCCACAACACCATCCCGCATGTATGAGGGGCCGGTGCGACGCTCCGGTGGCATTAATACCCCCTAGGGCCCCCGTCCTGCCTAACCTTGGAGCGGTTGACCACGAGATCTAGCCCTTTGACTTCCTACGAGCGGGCTTTGACAAGTGGACCTCTCCTCCCGGTTGTGTCTGGTCAGCACAGAGGGACACCTGGGAGCAACATCCGGGCCAAACCCACAGCTACATCCCCTTCGTGTAGACCCGACGCGTTCGTTTCCCCCCTCCGGGTGCCGGCGGCGGCGCCGTCCGTGAGCTGGGAGGCCACGCCCCGGAGACGCGTGCCGGGCGTTTTGCAACCGCCACAACACTTTCAGACTTGTGAGAAGCCGCGTACGCAAGATTGGCGGCATGCTAGCCCATGGAGGCCGCCGGCCATAGTCATAGACATGCGAAGGGCAATCCGTGTAGAGGGAAGTGTTTTAATACTTCTCCATCACCAAAAGTTGTGAAAAATTACCATCGTTCCTATAGCACATGTGCCCACGTCATGTAAAAAACTCATGATTTTATCACGATCCGAGTATTTAATAATATTCACGCCACACCATTACAACAGAACGTCTACTACCGTGTCATCGCCGTCCGTGAGGGGGGCCACACCCCGGAGACGCGTGCCGCCTCTTCGGACATGCCACAACACCATCCTGCATGTATGAGGGGCCAGTGTGATGCTCCGGTGGCATTGCTACCCCCAGGGCCCCCGTCCCGCCTAACCCTGGAGCGGTTAACCACGAGATCTAGCCCTTTGACTTCCCACGGACGGGCTTTGACCAGTGGACCTCTCCACCCGGTTGTGTCTGGTCAGCACAGAGGGACACCTGGGAGCGACATCCGGGCCAAACCCACAGCTACATCCCCTCCGTGTAGACCCGACGCGTCCGTTTCCCCCCTCCAGGTGCCCGCGGCGGCGCCGTCCGTGAGGGGGGCCACGT
>NC_041390.1:37895239-37896219 GCF_002162155.2 Triticum dicoccoides | reverse complement strand
TGTGAGGGGGGCCACGTCCTGGAGATGCGTGTCACCTCTTCGGACATGCCACAACACCACCCCGCATCTATGAGGGGCCGGTGCGACGCTCCGGTGGCATTGCTACCCCCCTAGGGCCCCCGTCCCGCCTAACCCTTGAGCGGTTGACCACGAGATCTAGCCCTTTGACTACCCACGGGCGGGCTTTGACCAGTGGACCTCTCCACCCGGTTGTGTCTGGTCAGCACAGAGGGACACCTGGAGCAACATCCGGGCCAAACCCACAGCTACATCCCCTCCGTGTAGACCCGGCGCGTCCGTTTCCCCCCTCCAGGTGCCGGCGGCGGCGCCGTCCGTGAGCTGGGAGGCCACGCCCCAGAGACGCGTGCCGGGCATTTTGCAACCGCCACAACACTTTCAGACTTGTGAGAAGCCGAGTACGCAAGATTGGTGGCATGCTAGCCCACGAAGGCCGCTGGCCATAATAGTAGACATGCGAAGGGCAATCCGCGTAGAGGGAAGTGTTCGGATACTTCTCCATCACCAAAAGTTGTGGAAAATTACCATCGTTCCTATAGCACATGTGCCCATGTCGTGTAAAAAACTCATGATTTTATTGTGATCCGAGTTTTTAATAATATTCACGCCACACCGTTACCGCAGAACGTCTACTACTGTGTCATCGCCGTCCGTGAGGGGGGCCACACCCCGGAGACGCGTGCCGCCTCTTCGCACATGCCACAACACCACCCCGCATGTATGAGGGGCCGGTGCGACGCTCCGGTGGCATTCTACCCCCAGGGCCCCCGTCCCGCCTAACCCTGGAGCGGTTGACCACGAGATCTAGCCCTTTGACTTCCCACCGACGGGCTTTGACCAGTGGACCTCTCCACCCGGTTGTGTTTGGTCAGCACAGAGGGACACCTAGGAGCAACATCCGGGCCAAACCCACAGCTACATCCCCTCCGTGTAGACCCGACGCGTCCGTTTCCCCCCTCCAG
>NC_041390.1:37890783-37894938 GCF_002162155.2 Triticum dicoccoides | reverse complement strand
GGACATGCCACAACACCACCCCGCACGTACGAGGGGCGGTGCGATGCTCCGGTGGCATTGCTACCCCCCTAGGGCCCCCGTCCCGCCTAACCCTGGAGCGGTTGACCATGAGATCTAGCCCTTTGACTTCCCACGGACGGGCTTTGACCAGTGGACCTCTCCACCCGGTTGTCTCTGGTCAGCACAGAGGGACACCTGGGAGCAACATCCGGGCCAAAACCACAGCTACATCCCCTCCGTGTTGACCCGACGCGTCCGTTTCCCCCTCCAGGTGCCGGCGGCGGCGCCGTCCGTGAAGGGGGCCACACCCCGAAGATGCGTGCCGCCTCTTTGGGCATGCCACAACACCACCCGGTTGTGGTAGGTTATCCCATAGAAACACTTGGGAGCAACGTCCCCTTCGTATAGACCCGATGCGGCTGTTTCCGCCCTCCAGATGCCGGCGTTGGCGCCATCCGTGAGTGGGGCACACTCCGGAGACGGGTGCCGGGCATTTGCAACCGCCACAAAACTTCTGTCGGCATAGCTATTTTTTATTTTAATAAAATATAAAGACCTATATTCAAAAGAACATGACGGCACATTATTAACGTGCTCGAAAAAAATACAAACTATATATATATATATATATTCATAATCTATGGAAAAAAGACAAACTACATTTATATTCATATAATACATAAAAAGCATAAAAACATATTAAAAAATAACTATGCCGACGACATTGCCGTCGACATAGAGACGGCGGGGTTTAGGTGCGCTACGAGCCGCGGATCGGTGATGTGGCTTCTATGCCGACGGCCGCCGTCGGCATAGCTACGCCGCGGATCGGTGACGTGGCATGCAGAGATATGCCGACGGCCGCCCGTCCTGACCGTCGGCATAGGTTTTACGGCGTTAGCCGCTGGTCACGGGCGGGGTCGTCGGGCCGATCTGTATGCCGACGGCTCGCTTATGCCGACGGCTGCTGTCGGCGTGTCCATAGCTGTACCGACGGCTGCCTTCGGTGTAGGTAAGGGTAGCCCGACGGCCAGGACTAGGCTGTCGGCATAGCTCCAAGTAGGCCGACGGCAGCCGTCGGCATAGTTTTGGCCGTCGGGGTAGGACCGTTTTCCGGTAGTGAGAAGTCAAACAACTGGTGAAATTTCTATAGAAAGCCAACTATATATGAGAAGGCATCAAAGAGATATTCAGCTAAACTTTAAGCTGGGGTTTTATTAGGAAACATAAGCATAGAACCAGGCAGGTTTTGATCTAAAAAATATTCAGCTAAACCTACGATTGTATTTTAGAGAAAAAACTCAGGGTTGGTACAACATTAGTAATAGATACACAAAACCAAGCCTATTGTTAAATTCAAAGTATATCCCTCAAAAGACTTTGTATTCGTTAATACCCTAAAAATGAAGAACAAGCACACTCTGACTATTAGCTAATCAGAAGAGAGAATTTAGCTAGAATTATTCTTACACTTATTTCATGCCATATCAAAAAGTAAGTATATATATATATGCCCATACTAATCCTACTTCCTAGCAACAGAAGTGATCATGACATTTCAGGTTGAGATTACCTTTATATATATGTGTGTGTCCGAAAAAATATGAAATGAACTCCGTGTATTATAAAATCATGATCCAAATGGACTTGATAGTTGATACTAGCCTTAGGACTCTCCCCAGGTGATAAATGAGCAATTGTTTCACAGAAATTAAAGCAAAATTGTTATTAATTTACTATTACCAAAAGATCAACGGAGATAACTATCAAATGACAAAAATATATTTAGCTTTAAACTTTCAAATGTGAGCATGGAGCTATCTATTTGTCAGTTAGTTATTCCAGTCTAGGTTTAGTTGCCTTCAACTTGCAACTGTCATGTATCCCATCTCAAGAGAGAAATGTCGTGCAACTTTGCACTAGCACTATCATATACAAAGTATTGCAAATGTAAATAGGAAGACAACAATGGCATTTAGTTCAATCTTTATACAAAGGATATAAACAACATTCTATAAACTAATTATAAAAATGACTTGTTTTAATTATACCTACACTGTAAGGCATGCTATTACCTCCGGTATAAACACTTTCAAATGGATGGACGTATGATCTGACATTGGTTTGGGGTAGATTATTGAACTGTAACTAGTGGTTGGGGCGCACCCTTGGTGCGCCACCTGGGCAGAATCTCTACGGTGCCAGGTAGGTGGAGATCCGATGTCCCCTATCCTGTTTAACATTGTGGTGGATATGTTAGCAATTTTGATAGGAAGGGCTAAGGAGAATGGTCAATTGGGTGGTTTGGTATCTCATCTCGTTGATGGAGGTGTATCCATCCTTCAATACGCAGATGATACAATCATCTTTATGGAGCATGATTTGGCCAAGGCGAGAAATATGAAGCTTGTGTTATGCCTTTTTGAACAATTGACCGGGTTAAAGATTAACTTTCATAAGAGCGAGTTGTTCTGCTTTGGTAGAGCCAAAGACGACCAGGATTCTTATAGGCAATTGTTTGGGTGCGAGTTGGGGAGTTTACCCTTCTCATACCTTGGTATTCCGATACACCATCGTAGGCTAACAAACAGAGAATGGAAGTGCATCGAGGATCGATTTGAGAAAAAACTAAGCTGTTGAAAGGGTAAGCTCATGTCATATGGAGGCCATTTGATATTGATTAATTCGGTGCTCACGAGCATGCCTATGTTTCTCTTATCGTTCTTTGAGGTCCCAGTTGGTGTTAGGAAACGACTGGACTTCTATCGGTCACGTTTCTTTTGGCAGGGTGATGAACTTAAAAGAAAATACCGGCTTGCTAAATGGGACATCATCTGTAGACCGAAATACCAAGGGGGCCTTGGTATTGAAAATCTTGAAGTTAAGAACAGATGCCTTCTTAGTAAGTGGTTGTGGAAGCTTTCTTCCGGGACTGAGGCCATGTGGGCGCAGATCCTCCGCAACAAGTACCTCCAGACTAAAACATTGTCCCAGGTCGCAGTCAGGCCGACTGATTCGCCTTTCTGGAAAGGACTAATGAAAGTCAAACAATCAATGTTTAATAGGACGAGATTTGTTATTGGAAATGGTACAAGTACATGTTTCTGGGAGGATACTTGGCTTGGAGACTCACCTTTAGCCATTCAATATCCGTCTTTATATCGGATTGCTCAACGACGTGAGGTGTTCATGGCGACGGTATTTCAATCTGTCCCCCTTAATATTCAGTTTAGACGGTCGCTAGCGGGCAATCGTTGGGAAGAATGGCTCCATCTAGTTAGGAGACTTATGGAAGTTCAACTTTCTCACCAACCCGATTATTACGCTGGAAGTTGACTAGTTCTGGAGTATTTACAGTCAAATCAATGTATATTGATATTATTAATTCGAATGCTATTCCAACTTCCAAGTATGTTTGGGCTGTCAAAGTTCCTTTAAAAATTAAAGTGTTTATGTGGTTTGTCCATAAACAAGTTATTTTAACAAAGGACAACTTGATCAAGCGTAATTGGACAGGACCTACTAGGTGTAGTTTCTGTGATCGGGATGAGACAATTAAGCATTTATTCTTTGATTGCCCGTTGGCCAAAGTTCTTTGGCGGACGGTCCATATTGCTTTTAATATTACTCCACCGACTTCGGTCAATGCATTATTTGGGACATGGCTTAATGGGGTTGAGCCAGACTTAGCAAGACATATTCAGGTTGGAGTTTGCGCTCTGTTGTGGACTATCTGGAATTGCGGAAATGATTTGGTTTTTAATAGAACATCACGGTTTCATTTCTTGTAGGTTATTTTCCGAGCTACGGCACTGATCCGTTCGTGGTCGCTACTCACTCCGATGGAGGCCAAGGAGCATTTGGTTACTGGATCTATCCGTTGGGAGATGGTAGTTCGGGATATCTTCAACCGGTTTGGATGGCGGTCATGTAATAGGATAGGCAATTAGTTTTCCTATCTATTTTTAGCCAACCGGTTGTGGCACCTTTTCCTGGCTAGTTTGTGTGTCTAGCCTCTTTTCGCTCTGTGTGAGCTGCATTTATCTTTTTTCTTTCTTTAAGCTGGAGACTTTGGAACCTTGTTGGCACATTTTGTTATTTGGTTAATAAGATGGTCGTATGCATCATTCTGATGCAGAGACCGGGGAGCCCTCC
>NC_041390.1:37880288-37890480 GCF_002162155.2 Triticum dicoccoides | reverse complement strand
TAGGTGGCGCCCATTTTAGTTTCTTTTTTGCATTGTGTTTGGCACATTACTGGCCTCCAACAAAATTGATGAGCTTAACCACAACCAGTAGCAACCTAAATAATAGTTTGTAATGTGTTGTTATATCAAAGAGACTGGCGCCAAACTTTATCAAAATAAAGGAAGAATTTACAGGATCAGTTCTAGGAAAACATGAATTTACAGGGTCAATTTTCAAGAAAACAGAGCTGCAGAGCATGATGATCACACTACCCACATAATACGCTCTCAGTGGGGAGAAACCGATAGGAACATGATTCAAAACAAGACAATAATCTTGCAACTCTCCAGGATATCTAATCAATGATAGCCTCAAAGTCCCTGTCCGCAAAATTCTATTCTGTCAAAGATCCTGACATTGTGTTCTTTTCAAAAAATTCGATGAATTAATATCATCGTAATATCAACATGTTGCTATCAGGCTACTTATAGATGAGCTACCTAAAGTGTAAATAAAACTGATTAGTAAAAAGCAAGCCTGCAACTATTCTGCCCTCTATTCTTCTAAGTACAGGCAAATGAAGTTAATTCTAATTCCTTTTCTAAATAGGCTGCCAGGTGTGGCATCGAAGGATGCATCACACATCATTTATCAATAATATGTTCTCTTCCAGAGACCTTGACATAAACCCAAATCATGAATACTCTGAACGAGCTTCCAAAGAATAGGAGAATGGTGTCCCACGCTATGGTATAAACGATGTGTTCGCTGGCATGCACCCCCAGCTATAGTAGTGTAGGTGGTAATAAATGAGCAGATAGTTGTGTGGAAGCATCCGCAATGTATTTGCATTTGGACTACCTACCACATTACGAGTAGTAGTAGGAGGTTATATAGTAATATAGATACACTGAAGAAGCCAACGTTTGCATTTCTAACTAAGTAATTGGTCTGATTTATAAATTGCACAGCTTTATGTAGCATCACTGTAATCTACTCCCTCCGTTCTAAATTACTGGTCGCAGAAATGGATGTCTCTAGGACTAAAATACATCTAGATACATCCATACTTGCGACAAGTAATTCGGAACGGAGGGAGTATGAGAAATTCCCAAATCTACTTTGTTCATAATCCCATATAGCAATTCCATAGTATTAAATCTGCTATAAGAACCAAATGCATTGTACATAATGGAGAATATTTCTCAGTAAATAAAACTCGAATTAGTACCAAATAGTCGAGAGCCAGTAATGGCTCTGCATCATCAGCTTGCTACTGATCCTAAAATTGCAAGCAATCAAAGCTTAGTGATAGCTACAAGATCAGACAGATAAATTCAGGTGGAATTGATGAACTGTTGGCATCATCAAGTGAGAATTATAAAAACCAATTTGCTTAGGTAATATCATTGAAACTGTACCAGGCACACTATGGTAAACATTACATGAGAAACTGAAGTAAGGCATAAGTATATATACAATCTTCTTTAAAACCCAAATATATGACAACGGATCAGACACTTACAACAAAGTTTGGATTTAATAACCCTCCTTGCACAAGTTTGAAGCGTTCAAAATAGAGGATGCCTAGGAGTATCACAGCGCCCACCACAGAAACCAAGACCTTCGACAAAAACAATTATTTTCCTTCTATAATTGCCTGCATCAACATCACAATAATTGTTTTCGTATATAACACAACAGTGTAATACAATTTCAGGGATAAATGATGCTCGGTAATCTGACACTTTCCATCATACCTAACCTGGAAACAGAGAACTATCACTTGTACATAGCATAATATATTAAAAATCCTTATGGACCACTTACATAAAGAGAACAATTCATATAGAGCTTCAGCAAAAGAAAGGAAGGAAAACACCTGATTGGCAGTAACACATGGATACATTATTTTTAGAACAGATTGCTCCATGCCAACTTGTTCTGCAATTGGGACAATTTCATAAATACGATTCATTTTAATGTTATAGTTAGAACAAATCATTAACAAAAGGAGAAGAATCAACACTATTTTTGTACTTGACTGTTTAGATTTCAGAGAAAGAGGATAACTACTATGAAACGTAGTACAAACGCTGAATTTTCTTGGGTCCTTCAAATAGGAGTATCAATGTGTGACAATGCAGAAAAGGCATCTTGGTTTAATATGATTAATAAAATAGCAAGTAAAATTCAGTACATACTGAATAAGGGTGCACCCAAACAGTTCCTAGAACTCAACTGAGGTGGGTGAGGAGATTAAGCACACACCCGGTCCCTACAACTAGGTCACTATCATGTTCCCAGTTAGTGAATTTGAAAAGGAAAAGTATTTTTTTTCTTTTGCATATATGTAATTAATATGTAGAATCAGTTTAGGTGTACAATTACCTCGGCAGCTTAACACCTTGTCACAAATAAGACTTGGATACTAATCCACTATAATATTCTCTAAGCATGAAACTATGCAAAGAACCACTGGTAGAGCGAACTAACCTACTGGCTTTTGTAGGAAATTGTTGGACATGATAATCCATTGGGAGGAAAAACGCTACACATAGTGATCAAATTTGTAGGCTATTGCTTCCAGTGCATGGAATTAGTAAACTCCACTACCAGAATAAATGACGCTGCCGACGGTGTTAGTTATGCCGACGGCCCCCGTCGGCATAGATGGAGATACGCCGACGGCCAGGGAAAAGCCGTAGGCGTACAGAAGCCGTCGGCAAAACTTCGTCTATGCCGACGGGCACCGTCGGCGTAGATTAGCCGCCGGCATCTCCCCCACTATACCTACGGGGACCGTCGGCATATATACGCCGTCGGCACACATATGGGCCCGCCGACCCAGGACCGGGTGGGGAGTTGACGCCGTCACCACTATGCCGACGGCCCTGACGGAGGCCGTTGGCATAGTTAGTACACTTTTTTTAGTTGTCAAAAAACACGGTGTGCTATCTACGCCGACGGCCTGGCCGTCGGCATATCTGTGGTCTATATATGCCGACGGCCAAACCGTCGGCATATATGTTTAAATCTAATTTATATAGACTTAAACATACAGAAATTATATGTTTTTTATTTCTGTGGTCTATATATGTTTTTTATTTCTTATTTCATATTTTTAAAATTTAGACTTGATTAGTTTAAATCTAATTTATATAGACTTAAACATATAGAAATTATATATGGATTTCAAGCAGAATTTTCCCTATATTATGAATATTCGGTTTCTTTTTACTTTTGAGTACGTTAAAATATAACCTCATGTAATTTTGCATATAGGTCCTTATACTTAGTAAAAATCACAAATAATTCATACTTCCATAGATTTTGACAACTTTTAAATGACTTTTTTATCATAATCTCGCACCGCCTTGTAGCAATGCCATCGAAACACCGTACCAGGTCCTGATGCGTGTGTGAATGTGTTGTGACATGTGTAGACGCCCTTCTTGGGCTCCGAGGTGTGCCCTCCTCTACGAAAGGCAGAGCCGCCGTCACTTGGAGGCGGGAAACGTGCGCGTCGGGTAGAACTGGAGGGAATATATTGGTTGGTTGGCTCCAGACCGTGTTCGGGGTTGTTCCTATGGGCTGACCAATCGCAACCATGTGGAAGAGTACACTGGTCAAAGACCGCCCGGTGAAAGTCAAAGGCTAGATCATCGTGCCGACGCGTAGACCCGACGCGTCCGTTTCCCCCCTCCAGGTGCCGGCGGCGGCGCCATCCCTGAGGGGGGGCACACCCCGGAGACGCATGCCCGGCGTTTGCAACCGCCACAACACTTCCAGACTTGTGAGAGGCCGCCCACGCAAGATTTGGCGGCATGCTATCCCCCGGAGGCCGCCGACCACAGTCATAGACGCGCGAAGAGCAATCCGCGTAGAGGGAATTTTTCGGAAACTTCTACATCACCAAAAATATGAAAAATTACCATCGTTCCTATAGCACATGTGCCCACGTCGTGCAAAAAAACTCATGATTTTATCGCGCTCCGAGTATTTAATAATATTCACGCCGCATCGTCACCGCAAAACGTCTACTACTGTGTCATCACCGTCCGTGAGGGGGGCCACACCCCAGAGACGCGTGCCGCCTCTTCGAACATGCCACCACACCACCCCGCTTGTATGAGGGCCTGGTGCGACGCTCCGGTGGCATTGCTACCCCCAGGGCCCCCGTCCCGCCTAACCCTGTAGCGTTTGACCACGGGATCTAGCCCTTTGACTTTGCACAGACGGGCTTTGAGCAGCGGACCTCCCCACCCAGTTGTGTTAGGTCAGCCCATAGGAACACTTTTGAGCAACATCCGGGCCAGACCCACAGCAATATCCCCTCCGTGTAGACCCAACGCGTCCGTTTCCCCCCTCCAGGTGCCGGCGGCGACGCCGTCCGTGAGGGGGGGCACACCCCGGAGACGCGTGCTGGGCGTTTGGAACCGCCACAACACTTCCAGACTTGTGAGAGGCCGCCCACGCAAGATTTGGCGGCATGCTAGCCCTCGGAGGCCGCCGGCCACAGTCGTAGACGCGCGAAGAGCAATCCGTGTAGAGGGAATTTTTCGGTTACTTCTCCATCACCAAAAATTATGAAAAATTACCATCGTTCCTATAGCAAATGTGCCCATGTCGTGCAAAAAAACTCATGATTTTATCGCGCTCCGAGTATTTGATAATATCCACGCCGCATCGTTATCGCAGAATGTCTAATACCGTGTCATCATCGTCCGTGAGGGGGGCCACACCCTGGAGACGCGTGCTGCCTCTTCGGACATGCCACCACACCACCCCGCATGTATGAGTGCCCGGTGCGACGCTCCGGTGGCATTGCTACACCCAGGGCCCCCATCCCGCCTAACCCTGTAGCGTTTGACCACGGGATCTAGCCCTTTGACTTTGCACGGACGGGCTTTGAGCAGTGGACCTCCCCACCCGGTTGTGTTAGGTCAGCCCATAGGAACACTTTGGAGCAACATCCCGGCCAGTACCATAGCAATATCCCCTCCGTGTAGACCCGACGCATCCGTTTCCCCCTCCAGGTGCCGGCGGCGGTGCCGTCCGTGAGGGGGGGCACACCCCGGAGACGCGTGCCGGGCGTTTGCAACCGCCACAACACTTCCAGACTTGTGAGAGGCCGCCCACGCAAGATTTGGCGGCATGCTAGCCCCCGGAGGCCGCCGGCCACAGTCGTAGACGCGCGAAGAGCAATCCGCGTAGAGGGAATTTTTCGGAAACTTCTGCATCACCAAAAAATATGAAAAATTACCATCGTTCCTATAGCACATGTGCCCACGTCGTGCAAAAAAACTCATGATTTTATCGCGCTCCGAGTATTTAATAATATTCACGCCGCATCGTTACCGCAAAACGTTTACTACCGTGTCATCGCCGTCCGTGAGGGGGGTCACACCCCGGAGACGCGTGCTGCCTCTTCGGACATGCCACCACACCACCCCGCATGTATGAGGGCCCGGTGCGATGCTCCGGTGGCATTGCTACCCCCTAGGGCCCCCGTCCCACCTAACCCTGTAGCGTTTGACCACGGGATCTAGCCCTTTGACTTTGCACGGACGGGCTTTGAGCAGTGGACCTCCCTACCCGGTTGTGTTAGGTCAGCCCATAGGAACACTTTGGAGCAACATCCGGGCCAGACCCACAGCAATATCCCCTTCGTGTAGACCCGACGCGTCCGTTTCCCCCCTCCAGGTGCCGGCGGCGGCGCCATCCGTGAGGGGGGGCACACCCCGGAGACGCGTGCCAGGCGTTTGAAACTGCCACAACACTTCCAGACTTGTGAGAGGCCGCCCACGCAAGATTTGAAGGCATGCTAGCCCCCGAAGGCCGCCAGCCACAGTTGTAGACGCGTGAAGAGCAATCCGCGTAGAGGGAAATTTTCGGATACTTCTCCATCACCAAAAATTATGAAAAATTACCATCGTTCCTATAGCACATGTGCCCACGTCGTGCAAAAAAACTCATGATTTTATCGCGCTCCGAGTATTTAATAATATCCACGCCGCATCGTTACCGCAAAACGTCTACTACCGTGTCATCGCCGTTCGTGAGGGGGGCCACACCCCGGAGACGCGTGCCGCCTCTTCGGACATGCCACCACACCACCCCGCATGTATGAGGGCCCGGTGCGATGCTCCGGTGGCATTGCTACCCCTTAGGGCCCCCGTCCCGCCTAACCCTGTAGCGTTTGACCACGGGATCTAGCCCTTTGACTTTGCACGGACGGGCTTTGAGCAGTGGACCTCCCCACCCGGTTGTGTTAGGTCGGCCCATAGGAACACTTTGGAGCAACATCCGGGCCAGACCCGCAGCAATATCCCCTCCGTGTAGACCCGACGCGTCTGTTTCCCCCTCCAGGTGCCGGAGGCGGCGCCGTCCGTGAGGGGAGGCACACCCCGGAGACGCGTGCCGGGTGTTTGCAACCGCCACAACACTTCCAGACTTGTGAGAGGCCGCCCACGCAAGATTTGGCGGCATGCTATCCCCCGGAGGCCGCCGGCCACAGTCGTAGACGCGCGAAGAGCAATCCGCGTAGAGGGAATTTTTCGGATACTTCTCCATCACCAAAAATTATGAAAAATTACCATCGTTCCTATAGCACATGTTCCCACATCGTGCAAAAAAACTCATGATTTTATCGCGCTCCGAGTATTTAATAATATTCACGCCGCATCGTCACCGCAAAACGTCTACTACCGTGTCATCACCGTCCGTGAGGGGGGCCACACCCCAGAGACGCGTGCCGCCTCTTCGAACATGCCACCACACCACCCCGCTTGTATGAGGGCCTGGTGCGACGCTCCGGTGGCATTGCTACCCCCAGGGCCCCCGTCCCGCCTAACCCTGTAGCGTTTGACCACGGGATCTAGCCCTTTGACTTTGCACGGACGGGCTTTGAGCAGCGGACCTCCCCACCCAGTTGTGTTAGGTCAGCCCATAGGAACACTTTGGAGCAACATCCGGGCCAGACCCACAGCAATATCCCCTCCGTGTAGACCCGACGCGTCCGTTTCCCCCCTCCAGGTGCTGGCGGCGACGCCGTCCGTGAGGGGGGGCACACCCCGGAGACGCGTGCCGGGCGTTTGCAACCGCCACAAGACTTCCAGACTTGTGAGAGGCCGCCCACGCAAGATTTGGCGGCATGCTAGCCCTCGGAGGCCGCCAGCCACAGTCGTAGACGCGCGAAGAGCAATCCGCGTAGAGGGAATTTTTCGGTTACTTCTCCATCACCAAAAATTATGCAAAATTACCATCGTTCCTATAGCACATGTGCCCACGTCGTGCAAAAAAACTCATGATTTTATCGCGCTCCGAGTATTTGATAATATCCACGCCGCATCGTTATCGCAGAACGTCTAATACCGTGTCATCATCGTCCGTGAGGGGGGCCACACCCCGGAGACGCGTGCTGCCTCTTCGGACATGCCACCACACCACCCCGCATGTATGAGTGCCCGGTGCGACGCTCTGGTGGCATTGCTACACCCAGGGCCCCCATCCCGCCTAACCCTGTAGCGTTTGACCACGGGATCTAGCCCTTTGACTTTGCACGGACGGGCTTTGAGCAGTGGACCTCCCCACCCGGTTGTGTTAGGTTAGCCCATAGGAACACTTTGGAGCAACATCCCGGCCAGTACCACAGCAATATCCCCTCCGTGTAGACCCGACGCGTCCGTTTCCCCCCTCCAGGTGCCGGCGGCGGTGCCGTCCGTGAGGGGGGGCACACCCCGGAGACGCGTGTCGGGCGTTTGCAACCGCCACAACACTTCCAGACTTGTGAGAGGCCGCCCACGCAAGATTTGGCGGCATGCTAGCCCCCGGAGGCCGCCGGCCACAGTCGTAGACGCGCGAAGAGCAATCCGCGTAGAGGGAATTTTTGGGAAACTTCTGCATCACCAAAAAATATGAAAAATTACCATCGTTCCTATAGCACATGTGCCCACGTCGTGCAAAAAAACTCATGATTTTATCGCGCTCCGAGTATTTAATAATATTCACGCTGCATCGTTACCGCAAAACGTTTACTACCGTGTCATCGCCGTCCGTGAGGGGGGTCACACCCCGGAGACGCGTGCCGCCTCTTCGGACATGCCACCACACCACCCCGCATGTATGAGGGCCCGGTGCGACGCTCCGGTGGCATTGCTACCCCCTAGGGCCCCCGTCCCGCCTAACCCTGTAGCGTTTGACCACGGGATCTAGCCCTTTGACTTTGCACGGACGGGCTTTGAGCAGTGGACCTCCCTACCCGGTTGTGTTAGGTCAGCCCATAGGAACACTTTGGAGCAACATCCAGGCCAGACCCACAGCAATATCCCCTCCGTGTAGACCCGACGCGTCCGTTTCCCCCCTCCAGGTGCCGGCGGCGGCGCCATCCGTGAGGGGGGGCACACCCTGGAGACGCGTGCCGGGCGTTTGAAACTACCACAACACTTCCAGACTCGTGAGAGGCCGCCCACGCAAGATTTGGCGGCATGCTAGCCCCCGGAGGCCGCCAGCCACAGTCGTAGACGCGTGAAGAGCAATCCGCGTAGAGGGAATTTTTCGGATACTTCTCCATCACCAAAAATTATGAAAAATTACCATCGTTCCTATAGCACATGTGCCCACGTCGTGCAAAAAAACTCATGATTTTATCGCGCTCCGAGTATTTAATAATATCCACGCCGCATCGTTACCGCAGAACGTCTACTACCGTGTCATCGCCGTTCGTGAGGGGGGCCACACCTCGGAGACGCGTGCCGCCTCTTCGGACATGCCACCACACCACCCCGCATGTATGAGGGCCCGGTGCGATGCTCCGGTGGCATTGCTACCCCTTAGGGCCCCCGTCCCGCCTAACCCTGGAGCGTTTGACCACGGGATCTAGCCCTTTGACTTTGCACGGACGGGCTTTGTGCAGTGGACCTCCCCACCCGGTTGTGTTAGGTCAGCCCATAGGAACACTTTGGAGCAACATCCGGGCCAGACCCGCAGCAATATCCCCTCCGAGTAGACCCGACGCGTCTGTTTCCCCCTCCAGGTGCCGGAGGCGGCGCCGTCCGTGAGGGGAGGCACACCCCGGAGACGCGTGCCGGGTGTTTGCAACCGCCACAACACTTCTAGACTTGTGAGAGGCCGCCCACGCAAGATTTGGCGGCATGCTATCCCCCGGAGGCCGCCGGCCACAGTCGTAGACGCGCGAAGAGCAATCCGCGTAGAGGGAATTTTTCGGATACTTCTCCATCACCAAAAATTATGAAAAATTACCATCGTTCCTATAGCACATGTTCCCACGTCGTGCAAAAAAACTCATGATTTTATCGCGCTCCGAGTATTTAATAATATCCACGCCGCATCGTTACCGCAGAACGTCTAATACCGTGTCATCACCGTCTGTGAGGGGGGCCACACCCCGGAGACACGTGTCGTCTCTTCGGACATGCCACCACACCACCCCGCATGTATGAGGGCCCGGTGCGACGCTCCGGTGGCATTGCTACCCCCAGGGCCCCCGTCCCGCCTAACCCTGTAGCGTTTGACCATGTGATCTAGCCCTTTGACTTTGCACGGACGGGCTTTGAGCAGTGGACCTCCCCACCCAGTTGTGTTAGGTCAGCCTATAGGAACACTTTGGAGCAACATCCGGGCCAGACCCACAGCAAGATCCCCTCCGTGTAGACCCGACGCGTCCGTTTCCCCCCTCCAGGTGCCGGCGGCGGCGTCGTCCGTGAGGGGGGGCACACCCCGGAGACGCGTGACGGGTGTTTGCAACCGCCACAACACTTCCAGACTTGTGAGAGGCCGCCCACGCAAGATTTGGCGGCATGCTAGCCCCCGGAGGCCACCGGCCACAGTCGTAGACGCGCGAAGAGCAATCCGCGTAGAGGGAATTTTTTGGATACTTCTCCATCACCAAAAATTATGAAAAATTACCATCATTCCTATAGCACATGTGCCCACGTCGTGCAAAAAAACTCATGATTTTATCGCGCTCTGAGTATTTAATAATATCCACACCGCATCGTTACCGTAGAACGTCTACTACCGTGTCATCGCCGTCCGTGAGGGGGGCCACACCCCGGAGACGCGTGCCGCCTCTTCGGACATGCCACCACACCATCCCGCATGTATGAGGGCCCGGTGCGACGCTCTGTTGGCATTGCTACCCCCCCCCCCCAGGGCCCCCGTCCCGCCCAACCCTGTAGCGTTTGACCA
>NC_041390.1:37872863-37880097 GCF_002162155.2 Triticum dicoccoides | reverse complement strand
CTAGCCCTTTGACTTTGCACGAACGGGCTTTGAGCAGTGGACCTCCCCACCCGGTTGTGTTAGGTCAGCCCATAGGAACACTTCTGAGCAACATCCGGGCCAGACCCACAGCAAGATCCCCTCCGTGTAGACCCGACGCGTCCGTTTCCCCCCTCCAGGTGCCGATGGCGGCGCCGTCCGTGAGGGGGGGGCACACCCCGGAGACGCGTGCCGGGTGTTTGCAACCGCCACAACACTTCCAGACTTGTGAGAGGCCGCCCACGCAAGATTTGGCGGCATGCTAGCCCCTGGAGGCCGCCGGCCACAGTAGTAGACGCGCGAAGAGCATTCCGCGTAGAGGGAATTTTTCGGATACTTCTCCATCACCAAAAATTATGAAAAATTACCATCGTTCCTATAGCACATGTGCCCACGTCGTGCAAAAAAACTCATGATTTTATTGCGCTCCGAGTATTTAATAATATCCACGCCGCATTGTTACCGCAGAACGTCTAATACCGTGTCATCACCGTCCGTGAGGGGGGCCACACCCCGGAGACGCGTGCCACCTCTTCGGACATGCCACCACACCATCCCGCATGTATGAGGGCCCGGTGCGACGCTCCGGTGGCATTGCTACCCCCCAGGGCCCCCGTCCCGCCTAACCTTGTAGCGTTTGACCACGGGATCTAGCCCTTTGACTTTGCACGGACGGGCTTTGAGCAGTGGACCTCCCCACCCGGTTGTGTTAGGTCAGCCCATAGGAACACTTTGGAGGAACATCCGGGCCAGTACCACAGCAATATCCCCTCCGTGTAGACCCGACGCGTCTGTTTCCCCCCTCCAAGTGCCGACGGCGGTGCCTTCCGTGAGGGGGGGCACACCCCGGAGACGCGTGGCGGCCGTTTGCAACCGCCACAACACTTCCAGACTTGTGAGAGGCCACCCACGCAAGATTTGGCGGCATGCTAGCCCCCGGAGGCCGCCGGCCACAGTCGTAGACGCGCGAAGAGCAATCCGCGTAGAGGGAATTTTTCGGAAACTTCTGCATCACCAAAAAATATGAAAAATTACCATCATTCCTATAGCACATGTGCCCACGTCGTGCAAAAAAACTCATGATTTTATCGCGCTCCGAGTATTTAATAATATTCACGCCAAATCATTACCGCAAAACATCTACTACCGTGTCATCGCCGTCCGTGAGGGGAGGCACACCCCGGAGACGCGTGCCGGGTGTTTGCAACCGCCACAACACTTCCAGACTTGTGAGAGGCCGCCCACGCAAGATTTGGCGCCATGCTAGCCCCCGGAGGCCGTCGGCCACAGTAGTAGACGCGCGAAGAGCAATCCCCGTAGAGGGAATTTTTCGGATACTTCTCCATCACCAAAAATTATGAAAAATTACCATCGTTCCTATAGCACATGTGCCCACGTCGTGCAAAAAAACTCATGATTTTATCGCGCTCCGAGTATTTAATAATATCCACGCCGCATCGTTACCGCAGAACGTCTAATACCGTGTCATCACCGTCAGTGAGTGGGGCCACACCCCGGAGACGCGTGCCGTCTCTTCGGACATGCCACCACACCACCCCACATGTATGAGGGCCCGGTGCGACGCTCCGGTGGCATTGCTACCCCCAGGGCCCCCGTCCCGCCTAACCCTGTAGCGTTTGACCACGGGATCTAGCCCTTTGACTTTGCACGGACGGGCTTTGAGAAGTGGACCTCCCCACCCAGTTGTGTTAGGTCAGCCTATAGGAACACTTTGGAGCAACATCCGGGCCAGACCCACAGCAAGATCCCCTCCGTGTAGACCCGACGCGTCTGTTTCCCCCCTCCAGGTGCCGGCGGCGGCGCCGTCCGTGAGGGGGGCACACCCCGGAGACGCGTGTCGGGTGTTTGCAACTGCCACAACACTTCCAGACTTGTGAGAGGCCGCCCACGCAAGATTTGGCGGCATACTAGCCCCCGGAGGCCGCCGGCCACAGTCGTAGACGCGCGAAGAGCAATCCGCGTAGAGGGAATTTTTCGGATACTTCTCCATCACCAAAAATTTTGAAAAATTACCATCATTCCTATAGCACATGTGCCCACGTGGTGCAAAAAAAACTCATGATTTTATCGCGCTCCGAGTATTCAATAATATCCACGCCGCATCGTTACCGTAGAACGTCTACTACCGTGTCATCGCCGTCCGTGAGGGGGGCCACACCCTGGAGACGCGTGCCGCCTCTTCAGACATGCCACCACACCATCCCGCATGTATGAGGGCCCGGTACGACGCTCCGGTGGCATTGCTACCCGCCAGGGCCCCCGTCCCGCCTAACCCTGTAGCGTTTGACCACGGGATCTAGCCCTTTGAATTTGCACGAACGGGCTTTGAGCAGTGGACCTCCCCACCCGGTTGTGTTAGGTCAGCCCATAGGAACACTTCGGAGCAACATCCGGGCCAGACCCACAGCAAGATCCCCTCCGTGTAGACCCGACGCATCCGTTTCCCCCTCCAGGTGCCGCCGGCGGCGGCGTCCGTGAGGGGGGGCACACCCCGGAGACGCGTGCCGGGTGTTTGCAACCGCCACAACACCTCCAGACTTGTGAGAGGCCTCCCACGCAAGATTTGGCGGCATGCTAGCCCCCGGAGGCCGCCGGCCACAGTAGTAGACGCGCGAAGAGCAATCCGCGTAGAGGGAATTTTTTGGATACTTCTCCATCACCAAAAATTATGAAAAATTACCATCGTTCCTATAGCACATGTGCCCACGTCATGCAAAAAACTCATGATTTTATCGCGCTCCGAGTATTTAATAATATCCACGCCGCATCATTACCGCAGAACGTCTAATACCGTGTCATCACCGTCCGTGAGGGGGGCCACACCCCGGAGACGCGTGCCGCCTCTTCGGACATGCCACCACACCACCCGCATGTATGAGGGCCCGGTGCGACGCTCCGGTGGCATTGCTACCCCCAGGGTCCCCGTCCCGCCTAACCTTGTAGCGTTTGACCACGGGATCTAGCCCTTTGACTTTGCACGGACGGGCTTTGAGCAGTGGACCTCCCCACCCGGTTGTGTTAGGTCAGCCCATAGGAACACTTTGGAGGAACATCCAGGCCAGTACCACAGCAATATCCCCTCCGTGTAGACCCGACGCGTCCGTTTCCTCCCTCCAGGTGCCGACGGCGGTGCCGTCCGTGAGGGAGGGCACACCCCGGAGACGCGTGCCGGGCGTTTGCAACCGCCACAACACTTCCAGACTTGTGAGAGGCCGCCCACGCAAGATTTGGCGGCATGCTAGCCCCCGGAGGCCGCCAGCCACAGTCGTAGACGCGCGAAGAGCAATCCGCGTAGAGGGAATTTTTCGGAAACTTCTGCATCACCAAAAAATATGAAAAATTACCATCGTTCCTATAGCACATGTGCCCACGTCATGCAAAAAACTCATGATTTTATCGCGCTCCGAGTATTTAATAATATTCACGCCAAATCGTTACCGCAAAACATCTACTACTGTGTCATCGCCGTCCGTGAGGGGGGCCACACCCCGGAGACGCGTGCCGCCTCTTCGGACATGCCACCACACCACCCCGCATGTATGAGGGTCCGGTGCGACGCCTAACCCTGTAGCGTTTGACCACGGGATCTAGCCCTTTGACTTTGCACGGACGGGCTTTGAGCAGTGGACCTCCCCACCCGGTTGTGTTAGGTCAGCCCATAGGAACACTTTGGAGCAACATCCGGGCCAGACCCACAACAATATCCCCTCCGTGTAGACCCGACGCGTCCGTTTCCCCCCTCCAGGTGCCGGCGGCGGCGCCGTCCGTGAGGGGGGCACACCCCAGAGACGCGTGCCGGGTGTTTGCAACCGCCACAAGAGGCCGCCCACGCAAGATTTGGCGGCATGCTATCCCTCGGAGGCCGCCGGCCACAGTCGTAGACGCGCGAAGAGCAATCCGCGTAGAGGGAATTTTTCGGATACTTCTCCATCACCAAAAATTATGAAAAATTACCATCGTTCCTATAGCACATGTGCCCACATCGTGCAAAAAAACTCATGATTTTATCGTGCTCTGAGTATTTAATAATATCCATGCCGCATCGTTACCGCAGAACGTCTACTACCGTGTCATCGCCGTCCGTGAGGGGGGCCACACCCCGGAGACGCGTGCCGCCTCTTCGGACATGCCACCACACCACCCCGCATGTATGAGGGCCCGGTGCAACGCTCCGGTGGCATTGCTACCCCCAGGGCCCCCGTCCCGCCTAACCCTGTAGCGTTTGACCATGGGATCTAGCCCTTTGACTTTGCACGGACGGGCTTTGAGCAGTGGACCTCCCCACCCGGTTGTGTTAGGTCAGCCCATAGGAACACTTTGGAGCAACATCCGGGCCAGACCCACAGCAAGATCCCCTCCGTGTAGACCCGACGCGTCTGTTTCCCCCCTCCAGGTGCCAGCGGTGGTGCCGTCCGTGAGGGGGGGCACACCCCGGAGACGCGTGCCGGGTGTTTGCAACTGCCACAACACTTCCAGACTTGTGAGAGGCCGCCCACGCAAGATTTGGCGGCAAGCTAGCCCCCAGAGGCCACCGGCCACAGTCGTAGACGCGCGAAGAGCAATCCGTGTAGAGGGAATTTTTCGGATACTTCTCCATCACCAAAAATTATGAACAATTACCATCATTCCTATAGCACATGTGCCCACGTCGTGCAAAAAAACTCATGATTTTATCGCGCTCCGAGTATTTAATAATATCCACCGCGCATCGTTACCGTAGAACGTCTACTACCGTGTCATCGCCGTCCGTGAGGGGGGCCACACCCCGGAGACGCGTGCCGCCTCTTCGGACATGCCACCACACCATCCCGCATGTATGAGGGCCCGGTGCGACGCTCTGTTGGCATTGCTACCCCCCAGGGCCCCCGTCCCGCCCAACCCTGTAGCGTTTGACCACGGGATCTAGCCCTTTGACTTTGCACGGACGGGCTTTGAGCAGTGGAGCTCCCCACCCGGTTGTGTTAGGTCAGCCCATAGGAACACTTCTGAGCAACATCCGGGCCAGACCCACAGCAAGATCCCCTCCGTGTAGACCCGACGCGTCCGTTTCCCCCCTCCAGGTGCCGATGGCGGCGCCATCCGTGAGGGGGGGGCACACCCCGGAGACGCGTGCCGGGTGTTTGCAACCGCCACAACACTTCCAGACTTGTGAGAGGCCGCCCACGCAAGATTTGGCGGCATGCTAGCCCCCGGAGGCCGCCGGCCACAGTAGTAGACGCGTTAAGAGCATTCCGCGTAGAGGGAATTTTTCGGATACTTCTCCATCACCAAAAATTATGAAAAATTACCATCGTTCCTATAGCACATGTGCCCACGTCGTGCAAAAAAACTCATTATTTTATCGCGCTCCGAGTATTTAATAATATCCACGCCGCATCGTTACCGCAGAACGTCTAATACCGTGTCATCACCGTCCGTGAGGGGGGCCACACCCCGGAGACGCGTGCTGCCTCTTCGGACATGCCACCACACCATCCCGCATGTATGAGGGCCCGGTGCGACGCTCCGGTGGCATTGCTACCCCCCAGGGCCCCCGTCCCGCCTAACCTTGTAGCGTTTGACCACGGGATCTAGCCCTTTGACTTTGCACGGACGGGCTTTGAGCAGTGGACCTCCCCACCCGGTTGTGTTAGGTCAGCCCATAGGAACACTTTGGAGGAACATCCGGGCAAGTACCACAGCAATATCCCCTCCGTGTAGACCCGACGCGTCCGTTTCCCCCCTCCAAGTGCCGACGGCGGTGCCGTCCGTGAGGGGGGGCACACCCCGGAGACGCGTGCCGGGCGTTTGCAACCGCCACAACACTTCCAGACTTGTGAGAGGCCGCCCACGCAAGATTTGGCGGCATGCTAACCCCCGGAGGCCGCCGGCCACAGTCGTAGACGCGCGAAGAGCAATCCGCGTAGAGGGAATTTTTCGGAAACTTCTGCATCACCAAAAAATATGAAAAATTACCATCATTCTTATAGCACATGTGCCCACGTCGTGCAAAAAAACTCATGATTTTATCGCGCTCCGAGTATTTAATAATATTCACGCCAAATCGTTACCGCAAAACATCTACTACCGTGTCATCACCGTCCGTGAGGGGAGGCACACCCCGGAGACGCGTGCCGGGTGTTTGCAACCGCCACAACACTTCCAAACTTGTGAGAGGCCGCCCACGCAAGATTTGGCGGCATGCTAGCCCCCGGAGGCCGTCGGCCAAAGTAGTAGACGCGCGAAGAGCAATCCGCGTAGAGGGAATTTTTCGGATACTTCTCCATCACCAAAAATTATGAAAAATTACCATCGTTCCTATAGCACATGTGCCCACGTCGTGCAAAAAAACTCATGATTTTATCGCGCTCCGAGTATTTAATAATATCCACGCCGCATCGTTACCGCAGAACGTCTAATACCGTGTCATCACCGTCCGTGAGGGGGGCCACACCCCGGAGACGCGTGCCGCCTCTTCGGACATGCCACCACACCATCCCGCATGTATGAGGGCCCGGTGCGACGCTCCGGTGGCATTGCTAACACCCAGGGCCCCCGTCCCGCCTAACCTTGTAGCGTTTGACCACAGGATCTAGCCCTTTGACTTTGCACGGACGGGCTTTGAGCAGTGGACCTCCCCACCTGGTTGTGTTAGGTCAGCCCATAGGAACACTTTGGAGGAACATCCGGGCCAGTACCACAGCAATATCCCCTCCGTGTAGACCCGACGCGTCCGTTTCCCCCCTCCAAGTGCCAACGGCGGTGCCGTCCGTGAGGGGGGGCACACCCCGGAGACGCGTGCCGGGCGTTTGCAACCGCCACAACACTTCCAGACTTGTGAGAGGCCGCCCACGCAAGATTTGGCGGCATGCTAGCCCCCGGAGGCCGCCGGCCACAGTCGTAGACGCGCGAAGAGCAATCCGCGTAGAGGGAATTTTTCGGAAACTTCTGCATCACCAAAAAATATGAAAAATTACCATCATTCCTATAGCACATGTGCCCACGTCGTGCAAAAAAACTCATGATTTTATCGCGCTCCGAGTATTTAATAATATTCACGCCAAATCGTTACCGCAAAACATCTACTACCGTGTCATCGCCGTCCGTGAGGGGAGGCACACCCCGGAGACGCGTGCCGGGTGTTTGCAACCGCCACAACACTTCCAGACTTGTGAGAGGCCGCCCACGCAAGATTTGGCGGCATGCTAGCCCCCGG
>NC_041390.1:37866606-37872738 GCF_002162155.2 Triticum dicoccoides | reverse complement strand
ACACCCCGGAGACGCGTGCCTGGTGTTTGCAACCGCCACAACACTTCCAGACTTGTGAGAGGCCGCCCACGCAAGATTTGGTGGCATGCTAGCCCCCGGAGGCCGTCGGCCACAGTAGTAGACGCGTTAAGAGCATTCCGCGTAGAGGGAATTTTTCGGATACTTCTCCATCACCAAAAATTATGAAAAATTACCATCGTTCCTATAGCACATGTGCCCACGTCGTGCAAAAAAACTCATGATTTTATCGCGCTCCGAGTATTTAATAATATCCACGCCGCATCGTTACCGCAGAACGTCTAATACCGTGTCATCATCGTCCGTGAGGGGGGCCACACCCCAGAGACGCGTGCCGTCTCTTCGGACATGCCACCACACCACCCCACATGTATGAGGGCCCGGTGCGATGCTCCGGTGGCATTGCTACCCCCAGGGCCCCCGTCCCGCCTAACCCTGTAGCGTTTGACCACGGGATCTAGCCCTTTGACTTTGCACGGACGGGCTTTGAGCAGTGGACCTCCCCACCCAGTTGTGTTAGGTCAGCCTATAGGAACACTTTGGAGCAACATCCGGGCCAGACCCACAGCAAGATCCCCTCCGTGTAGACCCGACGCGTCCGTTTCCCCCCTCCAGGTGCCGGCGGCGGCGCCGTCCGTGAGGGGGGCACACCCCGGAGACGAGTGACGGGTGTTTGCAACTGCCACAACACTTCCAGACTTGTGAGAGGCCGCCCACACAAGATTTGGCGGCATGCTAGCCCCCGGAGGTCGCCGGCCACAGTCGTAGACGCGCGAAGAGCAATCCGCGTAGAGGGAATTTTTCGGATACTTCTCCATCACCAAAAATTATGAAAAATTACCATCATTCCTATAGCACATGTGCCCACGTCGTGCAAAAAAACTCATGATTTTATCGCGCTCCGAGTATTCAATAATATCCACGCCGCATCGTTACCGTAGAACGTCTACTACCGTGTCATCGCCGTCCGTGAGGGGGGCCACACCCCGGAGACGCGTGCCGCCTCTTCAGACATGCCACCACACCATCCCGCATGTATGAGGGCCCGGTACGACGCTCCGGTGGCATTGCTACCCGCCAGGGCCCCCGTCCCGCCTAACCCTGTAGCGTTTGACCACGGGATCTAGCCCTTTGACTTTGCACGGACGGGCTTTGAGCAGTGGACCTCCCCACCCGGTTGTGTTAGGTCATCCCATAGGAACACTTCGGAGCAAAATCCGGGCCAGACCCACAGCAAGATCCCCTCCGTGTAGACCCGACGCATCCGTTTCCCCCCTCCAGGTGCCGGCGGTGGCGCCGTCCGTGAGGGGGGCACACCCCGGAGACGCGTGCCGGGTGTTTGCAACCGCCACAACACCTCCAGACTTGTGAGAGGCCTCCCACGCAAGATTTGGCAGCATGCTAGCCCGCGGAGGCCGCCGGCCACAGTAGTAGACGCGCGAAGAGCAATCCGCGTAGAGGGAATTTTTCGGATACTTCTCCATCACCAAAAATTATGAAAAATTACCATCGTTCCTATAGCACATGTGCCCACGTCGTGCAAAAAAACTCATGATTTTATCGCGCTCCGAGTATTTAATAATATCCACGCCGCATCATTACTGCAGAACGTCTAATACCGTGTCATCACCGTCCGTGAGGGGGGCCACACCCTGGAGACGCGTTCCGCCTCTTCGGACATGCCACCACACCACCCCGCATGTATGAGGGCCCGGTGCGACGCTCCGGTGGCATTGCTACCCCCAGGGTCCCCGTCCCGCCTAACCTTGTAGCGTTTGACCACGGGATCTAGCCCTTTGACTTTGCACGGACGGGCTTTGAGAAGTGGACCTCCCCACCCGGTTGTGATAGGTCAGCCCATAGGAACACTTTGGAGGAACATCCAGGCCAGTACCACAGCAATATCCCCTCCGTGTAGACCCGACGCGTCCGTTTCCTCCCTCCAGGTGCCGACGGCGGTGCCGTCCGTGAGGGAGGGCACACCCCGGAGACGCGTGCCGGGCGTTTGCAACCGCCACAACACTTCCAGACTTGTGAGAGGCCGCCCACGCAAGATTTGGCGGCATGCTAGCCCCCGGAGGCCGCCGGCCACAGTCGTAGACGCGCGAAGAGCAATCCGCGTAGAGGGAATTTTTCGGAAACTTCTGCATCACCAAAAAATATGAAAAATTACCATCGTTCCTATAGCACATGTGCCCACGTCATGCAAAAAACTCATGATTTTATCGCGCTCCGAGTATTTAATAATATTCACGCCAAATCGTTACCGCAAAACGTCTACTACCGTGTCATCACCGTCCGTGAGGGGGGGCACACCCCGGAGACGCGTGCCGCCTCTTCGAACATGCCACCACACCACCCCGCATGTATGAGGGCCCGGTGCGATGCTCCGGTGGCATTGCTACCCGCCAGGGCCCCCGTCCCGCCTAACCCTGTAGCGTTTGACCACGAGATCTAGCCCTTTGACTTTGCACGGACGGGCTTTGAGCAGTGGACCTCCCCACCCGGTTGTGTTAGGTCAGCCCATAGGAACACTTTGGAGCAACATCCGGGCCGGACCCACAACAATATCCCCTCCGTGTAGACCCGACGCGTCCGTTTCCCCCCTCCAGGTGCCGGCGGCGGCGCCGTCCGTGAGGGGGGGCACACCCCGGAGACGTGTGCCAGGTGTTTGCAACCGCCACAACACTTCCAGACTTGTGAGAGGCCGCCCACACAAGATTTGGCGGCATGCTAGCCCCCGGAGGCCGCCGGCCACAGTCGTAGACGCGCGAAGAGCAATCCGCGTAGAGGGAATTTTTTGGATACTTCTCCATCACCAAAAATTATGAAAAATTACCATCATTCCTATAGCACATGTGCCCACGTCGTGCAAAAAAACTCATGATTTTATCGCGCTCTGAGTATTTAATAATATCCACACCGCATCGTTACCATAGAATGTCTACTACCGTGTCATCACCGTCCGTGAGGGGGGCCACACCCCGGAGACGCGTGCCGCCTCTTCGGACATGCCACCACACCACCCCGCATGTATGAGGGCCCGGTGCGATGCTCCGGTGGCATTGCTACCCCCAAGGCCCCCGTCCCGCCTAACCGTGTATCGTTTGACCACGGGATCTAGCCCTTTGACTTTGCACGGACGGGCTTTGAGCAGTGGACCTCCCCACCCGGTTGTGTTAGGTCAGCCCATAGGAACACTTTGGAGCAACATTCGGGCCAGACCCACAGCAATGTCCCCTCCGTGTAGACCCGACGCGTCCGTTTCCCCCCTCCAGGTGCCGGCGGCGGCGCCGTCCGTGAGGGGGGGCATAACCCGGAGACGCGTGCCGGGCGTTTGAAACCGCTACAACACTTCCAGACTTGTGAGAGGCCGCCCATGCAAGATTTGGCGGCATGCTAGCCCCCGGAGGCCGCCGGCCACAGTCGTAGACGCGTGAAGAACAATCCGCGTAGAGGGAATTTTTCGGAAACTTCTCCATCACCAAAAAATATGAAAAATTATCATCGTTCCTATAGCACATGTGCCCACGTAGTGCAAAAAAACTCATGATTTTATCGCGCTCCGAGTATTTAATAATATCCACGCCGCATTGTTACCACACAACGTCTACTACCGTGTCATCGCCGTCCGTGAGGGGGGCCACACCCCGGAGACGCGTGCCGCCTCTTCGGACATGCCACCACACCACCCCGCATGTATGAGGGCCCGGTGCGACGCTCCGGTGGCATTGCTACCCCCCAGGGCCCCCGTCCCGCCTAACCCTGTAGCGTTTGACCACGGGATCTAGCCCTTTGACTTTGCACGGACGGGCTTTGAGCAGTGGACCTCCCCACCCGGTTGTGTTAGGTCAGCCCATAGGAACACTTTGGAGCAACATCCGGGCCAGACCCACAGCAAGATCCCATCCGTATAGACCCGACACGTCCGTTTCCCCCTCCAGGTGCCGGCGGCGGCGCCGTCCGTGAGGGAGGCACACCCTGGAGACGCGTGCCGGGTGTTTGCAACCGCCACAACACTTCCAGACTTGTGAGAGGCCGCCCACGCAAGATTTGGCGGCATGCTAGCCCCCGGAGGCCGCCGGCCACAGTCGTAGACGCGCGAAGAGCAATCCGCGTAGAGGGAATTTTTCGGATACTTCTCCATCACCAAAAATTATGAAAAATTACCATCGTTCCTATAGCACATGTGCCCACGTCGTGCAAAAAAACTCAAGATTTTATCGCGCTCCAAGTATTTAATAATATCCATGCCGCATCGTTACCGCAGAACGTCTAATACCGTGTCATCACCGTCCGTGAGGGGGGCCACACACCGGAGACGCGTGCCGCCTCTTCGGACATGCCACCACACCACCCCGCATGTATGAGGGTCCGGTGCGACGCTCCGGTGGCATTGCTACCCCCCAGGGCCCCCGTCCCGCCTAACCCTGTAGTGTTTGACTACGTGATCTAGCCCTTTGACTTTGCACGGACGGGCTTTGAGCAGTGGACCTCCCCACCCGGTTGTGTTACGTCAGCCCATAGGAACACTTTGGAGTAACATTTGGGCCAGACCCACAGCAAGATCCCCTCCGTGTAGACCCGACGCGTCCGTTTCCCCCCTCCAGGTGCCGGCGGCGGCGCCGTCCGTGAGGGGGGGGCTGTTGGGGAACGTTGCAGAAAATTAAAATTTTTCCTACGGTTTCACCAAGATCCATCTATGAGTTCATCTAAGCAACGAGTCTAGGGAGAGAGTTTGCATCTACATACCACTTGTAGATCGCGTGCGGAAGCTTGCAAGGTGATGATGTAGTCGTACTCGACGTGATCCAAATCACCGATGACCAGCGCCGAACGGACGGCACCTCCGCGTTCAACACACGTACGGAACAGCCACGTCTCCTCCTTCTTGATCCAGCAAGGAAGGGAGGAGAGGTTGAGGGAGATGGCACCAGCAGCAGCACGACGGCGTGGTGTTGATGGAGCTGCAGTACTCCGGCAGAGCTTCGCTAAGCACTATGGAGGTGGAGGAGGTGTTGGGGAGGGAGAAGGAGGCAACCAAAGGCCAGGGCGTTCAGGTATAAAGTCCCTCCTCTCCCCCACTATATATAGGGGTGCCAAGGGGGAGTGGCCGGCCCTAGGAGATCCAATCTCCTAGGGGGTGCGGCGGCCAAGGGGGGTTTTCCCTCCCCCCAAGGCACCTAGGAGGTGCCTTACCCTCCTAGGACTCTTGCCCCCTTAAACCCTAGGCGCATGGGCCTATGTGGGGCTGGTGCCCTTGGCCCATTAGGCCAAGGCGCACCCCCCACAGCCCATGTGGCCCCCCGGGACAGGTGGACCCACCCGGTGGACCCCCGGGACCCTTCCGGTGGTCCCGGTACAATACCGATAACCCCGAAACTTGTCCCGATGCCCGAAACAGGACTTCCCATATATAAATCCCCTTCGTGTAGACCCGACGCGTCCGTTTCCCCCCTCCAGGTGCCGGCGGCGGCGCCATCCGTGAGGGGGGGCACACCGCAGAGACGCGTGCCGGGCGTTTGAAACTGCCACAGCACTTCCAGACTTGTGAGAGGCCGCCCACGCAAGATTTGGCGGCATGCTAGCCCCCGGAGGCCGCCAGCCACAGTCGTAGACGCGTGAAGAGCAATCCGCGTAGAGGGAATTTTTCGGATACTTCTCCATCACCAAAAATTATGAAAAATTACCATCGTTCCTATAGCACATGTGCCCACGTCGTGCAAAAAAACTCATGATTTTATCGCGCTCCGAGTATTTAATAATATCCACGCCGCATCGTTACCGCAGAACGTCTACTACCGTGTCATCGCCGTTCGTGAGGGGGGCCACACCCCGGAGACGCGTGCCGCCTCTTCGGACATGCCACCACACCACCCCGCATGTATGAGGGCCCGGTGCGATGCTCCGGTGGCATTGCTACCCCTTAGGGCCCCCGTCCCGCCTAACCCTGTAGCGTTTGACCACGGGATCTAGCCCTTTGACTTTGCACGGACGGGCTTTGAGCAGTGGACCTCCCCACCCGGTTGTGTTAGGTCAGCCCATAGGAACACTTTGGAGCAACATCCCGGCCAGTACCACAGCAATATCCCCTCCGTGTAGACCCGACGCGTC
>NC_041390.1:37861245-37863401 GCF_002162155.2 Triticum dicoccoides | reverse complement strand
GTTGTGTTAGGTCAGCCCATAGGAACACTTTGGAGCAACATCCGGGCCAGACCCACAGCAATATCCCCTTCGTGTAGACCCGACGCGTCCGTTTCCCCCCTCCAGGTGCCGGCGGCGGCGCCATCCGTGAGGGGGGGCACACCCCAGAGACGCGTGCCAGGCGTTTGAAACTGCCACAACACTTCCAGACTTGTGAGAGGCCGCCCACGCAAGATTTGGCGGCATGCTAGCCCCCGGAGGCCGCCAGCCACAGTTGTAGACGCGTGAAGAGCAATCCGCGTAGAGGGAATTTTTCGGATACTTCTCCATCACCAAAAATTATGAAAAATTACCATCGTTCCTATAGCACATGTGCCCACGTCGTGCAAAAAAACTCATGATTTTATCGCGCTCCGAGTATTTAATAATATCCACGCCGCATCGTTACCGCAAAACGTCTACTACCGTGTCATCGCCGTTCGTGAGGGGGGCCACACCCCGGAGACGCGTGCCGCCTCTTCGGACATGCCACCACACCACCCCGCATGTATGAGGGCCCGGTGCGATGCTCCGGTGGCATTGCTACCCCTTAGGGCCCCCGTCCCGCCTAACCCTGTAGCGTTTGACCACGGGATCTAGCCCTTTGACTTTGCACGGACGGGCTTTGAGCAGTGGACCTCCCCACCCGGTTGTGTTAGGTCAGCCCATAGGAACACTTTGGAGCAACATCCGGGCCAGACCCGCAGCAATATCCCCTCCGTGTAGACCCGACGCGTCTGTTTCCCCCTCCAGGTGCCGGAGGCGGCGCCGTCCGTGAGGGGAGGCACACCCCGGAGACGCGTGCCGGGTGTTTGCAACCACCACAACACTTCCAGACTTGTGAGAGGCCGCCCACGCAAGATTTGGCGGCATGCTATCCCCCGGAGGCCGCCGGCCACAGTCGTAGACGCGCGAAGAGCAATCCGCGTAGAGGGAATTTTTCAGATACTTCTCCATCACCAAAAATTATGAAAAATTACCATCGTTCCTATAGCACATGTTCCCACGTCGTGCAAAAAAACTCATGATTTTATCGCGCTCCGAGTATTTAATAATATTCACGCCACATCGTCACCGCAAAACGTCTACTACCGTGTCATCACCGTCCGTGAGGGGGGCCACACCCCAGAGACGCGTGCCGCCTCTTCGAACATGCCACCACACCACCCCGCTTGTATGAGGGCCTGGTGCGACGCTCCGGTGGCATTGCTACCCCCAGGGCCCCCGTCCCGCCTAACCCTGTAGCGTTTGACCACGGGATCTAGCCCTTTGACTTTGCACGGACGGGCTTTGAGCAGCGGACCTCCCCACCCAGTTATGTTAGGTCAGCCCATAGGAACACTTTGGAGCAACATCCGGGCCAGACCCACAGCAATATCCCCTTCGTGTAGACCCGACGCGTCCGTTTCCCCCCTCCAGGTGCCGGCGGCGGCGCCATCTGTGAGGGGGGCACACCCCAGAGACGCGTGCCGGGCGTTTGAAACTGCCACAACACTTCCAGACTTGTGAGAGGCCGCCCACGCAAGATTTGGCGGCATGCTAGCCCCCGGAGGCCGCCAGCCACAGTCGTAGACGCGTGAAGAGCAATCCGCGTAGAGGGAATTTTTCGGATACTTCTCCATCACCAAAAATTATGAAAAATTACCATCGTTCCTATAGCACATGTGCCCACGTCGTGCAAAAAAACTCATGATTTTATCGCGCTCCGAGTATTTAATAATATCCACACCGCATCGTTACCGCAGAACGTCTACTACCGTGTCATCGCCGTTCGTGAGGGGGGCCACACCCCGGAGACGCGTGCCGCCTCTTCGGACATGCCACCACACCACCCCGCATGTATGAGGGCCCGGTGCGATGCTCCGGTGGCATTGCTACCCCTTAGGGCCCCCGTCCCGCCTAACCCTGTAGCGTTTGACCACGGGATCTAGCCCTTTGACTTTGCACGGACGGGCTTTGAGCAGTGGACCTCCCCACCCGGTTGTGTTAGGTCAGCCCATAGGAACACTTTGGAGCAACATCCCGGCCAGTACCACAGCAATATCCCCTCCGTGTAGACCCGACGCGTCCGTTTCCCCCCTCCAGGTGCCGGCGGCGGTGCCGTCCGTGAGGGGGGGCACACCCCGGAGACGCGTGCC
>NC_041390.1:37771672-37779346 GCF_002162155.2 Triticum dicoccoides | reverse complement strand
AATCACCACAACGTGATTTTGTCAACTTCTATTTACCCTTCATAAGGGCCCTGTTCATCGATTCCGCTCCAACTAAGGTGGGAGAGACAGACACCCGCCAGCCACCTTATGCAACTTGTGCATGTCAGTCGGTGGAACCGGTCTCACGTAAGAGTACGTGTAAGGTTGGTCCGGGCCGCTTCATCCCACAATACCGTTGAGCAAGAAAAGACTAGTAGAGGCAAGTAAGATGACAAAATCCACGCCCACAACAAAGTTGTGTTCTACTCGTGCAAAGAGAACTACGCATAGACCTAGCTCATGATGCCACTGTTGGGGAACGTTGCAGAAAATTAAAATTTTTCCTACGGTTTCACCAAGATCCATCTATGAGTTCATCTAAGCAACGAGTCTAGGGAGAGAGTTTGCATCTACATACCACTTGTAGATCGCGTGCGGAAGCTTGCAAGGTGATGAGGTAGTCGTACTCGACGTGATCCAAATCACCGATGACCAGCGCCGAACGGACGGCACCTCCGCGTTCAACACACGTACGGAACAGCCACGTCTCCTCCTTCTTGATCCAGCAAGGAAGGGAGGAGAGGTTGAGGGAGATGGCACCAGCAGCAGCACGACGGCGTGGTGTTGATGGAGCTGCAGTACTCCGGTAGAGCTTCGCTAAGCACTATGGAGGTGGAGGAGGTGTTGGGGAGGGAGAAGGAGGCAACCAAAGGCCAGGGCGTTCAGGTATGAAGTCCCTCCTCTCCCCCACTATATATAGGGGTGCCAAGGGGGAGTGGCCGGCCCTAGGAGATCCAATCTCCTAGGGGGTGCGGCGGCCAAGGGGGGTTTTCCCTCCCCCCAAGGCACCTAGGAGGTGCCTTACCCTCCTAGGACTCTTGCCCCCTTAAACCCTAGGCGCATGGGCCTATGTGGGGCTGGTGCCCTTGGCCCATTAGCCAAGGCGCACCCCCCACAGCCCATGTGGCCCCCCGGGACAGGTGGACCCACCCGGTGGACCCCCGGGACCCTTCCGGTGGTCCCGGTACAATACCGATAACCCCGAAACTTGTCCCGATGCCCGAAACAGGACTTCCCATATATAAATCTTTACCTCCGGACCATTCCGGAACTCCTCGTGACGTCCGGGATCTCATCCGGGACTCCGAACAACATTCGGGTTACTGCATATACATATCCCTATAACCCTAGCGTAACTGAACCTTAAGTGTGTAGACCCTACGGGTTCGGGAGACATGCAGACATGACCGAGACTCTCCCAGTCAATAACCATCAGCGGGATATGGATACCCATGATGGCTCCCACATGCTCCTCGATGTTGTCATCGGATGAACCACTATGTCGAGGATTCGATCAAACCCTGTATGCAATTCCCTTTGTCAATCGGTACGTTACTTGCCCGAGACTCGATCGTCGGTATCCCAATACCTTGTTCAGTCTCGTTACCGGCAAGTCACTTTACTCGTACCGTAATGCATGATCCCGTGTCCAACACCTTGGTCACATTGAGCTCATTATGATGATGCATTACCGAGTGGGCCCAGAGATACCTCTCCGTCATACGGAGTGACAAATCCCAGTCTCGATCCGTGTCAACCCAACAACTACTTTCGGAGATACCTGTAATGCACCTTTATAGTCACCCAGTTACGTTGTGACGTTTGATACACCCAAGGCACTCTTACGGTATCCGGGAGTTACACGATCTCATGGTCGTAGGAAGAGATACTTGACACTTGCAAAGCTCTAGCAAAACGAACTACACGATCTTTTATGCTATGCTTAGGATTGGGTCTTGTCCATCACATCATTCTCCTAATGATGTGATCCCGTTATCAACGACATCCAATGTCCATAGTCAGGAAACCATGACTATCTGTTGATCACAACGAGCTGGTCAACTAGAGGCTTACCATGGACATAGTGTGGTCTAAGTATTCACACGTGTATTACGATTTCCGGATAATACAGTTATAGCATGAATAAAAGACAATTATCATGAACAATGAAATATAATAATACTTTTATTATTGCCTCTAGGGCATATTTCCAACAGGGGCACACCCCGGAGACGCGTGCCGGGTGTTTGCAACCGCCACAACACTTCCAGACTTGTGAGAGGCCGCCCACGCAAGATTTGGCGGCGTGCTAGCCCCCGGAGGCCGCCGGCCACAGTCGTAGATGCACGAAGAGCAATCCGCGTAGAGGGAATTTTTCGGATACTTCTCCATCACCAAAAATTATAAAAAATTACCATCGTTCCTATAGCACATGTGCCCACATCGTGCAAAAAAAACTCATGATTTTATCGCGCTCCGAGTATTTAATAATATCCATGCCGCATCGTTATCCCAAAACGTCTAATACCGTGTCATCACCGTCCGTGAGGGGGGCCACACCCCGGAGACGCGTGCCGCCTCTTCGGACATGCCACCGCACCACCCCGCATGTATGAGGGCCCGGTGCGACGCTCCGGTGGCATTGCTACCCCCAGGGCCCCCGTCCCGCCTAACCCTGTAGCGTTTGACCACGGGATCTAGCCCTTTGACTTTGCACGAACGGGCTTTGAGCAGTGGACCTCCCCACCCGGTTGTGTTAGGTCAGCCCATAGGAACACTTTGGAGCAACATTCGGGCCAGACCCACAGCAATATCCCCTCCGTGTAGACCGACGCGTCCGTTTCCCCCCTCCAGGTGCCGGCGGCGGCGCCGTCCATGAGGGGGGGCATACCCCGGAGAGGCGTGCCGGGCGTTTGCAACCGCCACAACACTTCCAGACTTGTGAGAGGCCGCCCATGCAAGATTTGGCGGCATGCTAGCCCCCGGAGGCCGCCGACCACAGTCGTAGACGCGTGAAGAACAATCCGCGTAGAGGGAATTTTTTGGAAACTTCTCCATCACCAAAAAATATGAAAAATTACCATCGTTCCTATAGCACATGTGCCCACGTAGTGCAAAAAAACTCATGATTTTATCGCGCTCCGAGTATTTAATTATATCCACGCAGCATCGTTACCGCAGAACGTCTACTACCGTGTCATTGCCGTCCGTGAGGGGGGCCACACCCCGGAGACGCGTGCCGCCTCTTCGGACATGCCACCACACCACCCCGCATGTATGAGGGCCCGGTGCGACGCTCCGGTGGCATTGCTACCCCTAGGGCCCCCGTCCCGCCTAACCCTGTAGCGTTTGACCACGGGATCTAGCCCTTTGACTTTGCACGGACGGGCTTTGAGCAGTGGACCTCCCCACCCGGTTGTGTTAGGTCAGCCCATAGGAACACTTTGGAGCAACATCCGGGCCAGACCCACATCAATATACCCTCCGTGTAGACCCGACGCGTCCGTTTCCCCCCTCCAGGTGCCGGCGGCGGCGCCATCCATGAGGGGGGCACACCCCGGAGATGCGTGCCGGGTGTTTGCAACTGCCACAACACTTTCCAGACTTGTGAGAGGCCGCCCACGCAAGATTTGGCGGCATGCTAGCCCCCGGAGGCCGCCGGCCATAGTCGTAGACGCGCGAAGAGCAATCCGCGTAGAGGGAATTTTTCGGAAACTTCTGCATCACCAAAAAATGTGAAAAAATACCATCGTTCCTATAGCACATGTGCCCACGTCGTGCAAAAAAACTCATGATTTTATCGCGCTCCGAGTATTTTATAATATCCACGCCGCATCGTTACCGCAGAACGTCTAATACCGCGTCATCACCGTCCGTGAGGGGGGCCACACCCCGGAGACGCGTGCCGCCTCTTCGGACATGCCACCACACCACCCCGCATGTATGAGGGCCCGGTGCGACGCTCCGGTGGCATTGCTACCCCCCAGGGCCCCCGTCCCGCCTAACCCTGTAGAGTTTGACCACGGGATCTAGCCCTTTGACTTTGCACGGACGGGCTTGGAGCAGTGGACCTCCCCACCCGGTTGTGTTAGGTCATCCCATAGGAACACTTTGGAGCAACATCCGGGCCAGACCCACAGCAATATCCCCTCCGTGTAGACCCGACGCGTCCGTTTCCCCCCTCCAGGTGCCGGCGGCGGCACCGTTCGTGAGGGGGGGCACACCCCGGAGACGCGTGCCGGGCGTTTGCAACTGCCACAACACTTCCAGACTTGTGAGAGGCCGCCCACGCAAGATTTGGCAGAATGCTAGCCCTCGGAGGCCGCCGGCCACAGTCGTAGACGCGCGAAGAGCAATCCGCGTAGAGGGAATTTTTCGGAAACTTCTGCATCACAAAAAAATGTGAAAAATTACCATCGTTCCTATAGCACATGTGCCCACGTCGTGCAAAAAACTCATGATTTTATCGCGCTCCGAGTATTTAATAATATCCACGCCGCATCGTTACCGCAGAACGTCTAATACCGTGTCATCGCCGTCCGTGAGGGGGGCCACACCCCGGAGACGCGTGCCGCCTCTTCGGACATGCCACCACACCACCCCGCATGTATGAGGGCCCGGTGCGACGCTCCGGTGGCATTGCTACCCCCCAGGGCCCCCGTCCCGCCTAACAATGTAGCATTTGACCACGGGATCTAGCCCTTTGACTTTGCACGGACGGGCTTTGAGCAGTGGACCTCCCCACCCGGTAGTGTTAGGTCAGCCCATAGGAACACTTTGGAGCAACATCCGGGCCAGACCCATAACAATATCCCCTCCGTGTAGACCCGACGCGTTCGTTTCCCCCCTCCAGGTGCCGGCGGTGGCGCCATCCGTGAGGGGGGCACACCCCGGAGACGCGTGCCGGGCGTTTGCAACCGCCACAACACTTCCAGACGTGTGAGAGGCCGCCCACGCAAGATTTGGCGGCATTCTAGCCCCCGGAGGCCACCGGCCACAGTCGTAGACGCGCGAAGAGCAATCCGCGTAGAGGGAATTTTTCGGAAACTTCTGCATCACTAAAAAATGTGAAAAAATACCATCGTTCCTATAGCACATGTGCCCACGTCGTGCAAAAAAACTCATGATTTTATCGCGCTCTGAGTATTTAATAATATCCACGCCGCATCGTTACCGCAGAACGTCTAATACCGCGTCATCACCGTCCGTGAGGGGGGCCACACCCCGGAGACGCGTGCCGCCTCTTCGGACATGCCACCACACCACCCCGCATGTATGAGGGCCCGGTGCGACGCTCCGGTGGCATTGCTACCCCAGGGCCCCCGTCCCGCCTAACCCTGTAGAGTTTGACCACGGGATCTAGCCCTTTGACTTTGCACGGACGGGCTTGGAGCAGTGGACCTCCCCACCCGGTTGTGTTAGGTCATCCCATAGGAACACTTTGGAGCAACATCCGGGCCAGACCCACAGCAATATCCCCTCCGTGTAGACCCGCACGTCCGTTTCCCCCTCCAGGTGCCGGCGGCGGCACCGTCCGTGAGGGGGGCACACCCCGGAGATGCGTGCCGGGCGTTTGCAACTGCCACAACACTTCCAGACTTGTGAGAGGCCGCCCACGCAAGATTTGGCGGCATGCTAGCCCCCGAAGGCCGCCGGCCACAGTCGTAGACGCGCGAAGAGCAATCCGCGTAGAGGGAATTTTTCGGAAACTTCTGCATCACAAAAAAATGTGAAAAATTACCATCGTTCCTATAGCACATGTGCCCACGTCGTGCAAAAAAACTCATGATTTTATTGCGCTCCGAGTATTTAATAATATCCACGCCGCATCATTACCGCAGAACATCTAATACCGTGTCATCGCCGTCCGTGAGGGGGGCCACACCCCGGAGACGCGTGCCGCCTCTTCGGACATGCCACCACACCACCCCGCATGTATGAGGGCCCGGTGCGACGCTCCGGTGGCATTGCTACCCCCCAGGGCCCCCGTCCCGCCTAACAATGTAGCATTTGACCACGGGATCTAGCCCTTTGACTTTGCATGGACGGGCTTTGAGCAGTGGACCTTCCCACCCGGTTGTGTTAGGTCAGCCCATAGGAACACTTTGGAGCAACATCCGGGCCAGACCCACAACAATATCCCCTCCGTGTAGACCCGACGCGTTCGTTTCCCCCCTCCAGGTGTCGGCGGCGGTGCCGTCCGTGAGGCGGGGCACACCCCGGAGACGCGTGCCGGGCGTTTGCAACTGCCACAACACTTCCAGACGTGTGAGAGGCTGCCCACGCAAGATTTGGCGGCATGCTAGCCCCCGGAGGCCGCCGGCCACAGTCGTAGACGCGCGAAGAGCAATCCGCGTAGAGGGAATTTTTCGGATACTTCTCCATCACCAAAAAATATGAAAAATTACCATCGTTCCTATAGCACATGTTCCCACGTCGTGCAAAAAAACTCATGATTTTATCGTGCTTCGAGTATTTAATAATATCCACGTCGTATCGTTACCGCAGAACGTCTAATACCGTGTCATCACCGTCCGTGAGGGGGGCCACACCTCGGAGACGCGTGCCGCCTCTTCGGACATGCCACCACACCATCCCGCATGTATGAGGGCCCGGTGCGACGCTCCGGTGTCATTGCTACCCCCAGGGCCCCCGTCCCACCTAACCCTGTAGCGTCTGACCACAGGATCTAGCCCTTTGACTTTGCACGGACGGGCTTGGAGCATTGGACCTCCCCACCCGGTTGTGTTAGGTTAGCCCATAGGAACACTTTGGAGCAACATCCGGGCCAATCCCACAGCAATATCCCTCCGTGTAGACCCGACGCGTCGGTTTCCCCCCTCCAGGTGCCGGCGGCGGCGCCGTCGGTGATGGGGGCACACCCCGGAGACGCGTGTCGGGCGTTTGCAACCGCCAAAACACTTCCATACTTGTGAGAGGCTGCCTACGCAAGATTTGGCGGAATGCCCGTCCGGTGAAAGTTAAAGTGCTAGATCATCGGGTCAACTGGGCTTCGTGGTGGCCTTCCGGGTGTAGCTATGCCACTGAAACACCGTAACGGGTCCTGATGCATGTGTCAAAGTAATGTTGCATGCGTAGACGCCCGTCTTGGGTCACCGGGGTGTTGCCTCCCTCCACGGACGGCAGTACCGCCATCACTTAGATCATCGGTCAACTGGGCTTCGTGGTGGCCTTCCGGGTGTAGCAATGCCACCGAAACACCGTACCGGGTCCTGATGCATGTGTGAAAGTGATGTTGCATGCGTAGACGCCCGTCTTGGTGCTCCGGGGTTTGGCCCCCCTCCGCGGGGGCTAGATCACCGCGTCAACGGGGCTAGGATATAGTCCGGTAGGGTGGCGTGCAGGTACGACCGAATATATTTTTAATTTTTTACTATACTTTAGAATGGTGCCGAACTTGTCACATGGATAGCTAGTTTATGTATAAATAATAATTAATTTAGTAAGGACATTCCTAAAATAAATTAAATTTAATGTAAAACAGGTATGCCGACGGGATAACCGTCGGCATAGTTCGGCCCCACCTATGCCGACGGTTACACCGTCGGCATACCGCCCATCTTATCCAACCGGCGTCTCACACTAAAAAAACCAAAAAAACCTTATCCAATCGTCCACCTTATCCACCCTCGATCCAGCCCCGCCGCTGCTCGATCCCCGCCCTCCGCCCCTCGATCCCGCCGCCGCCAGCCATCCCCGCCCCACACCGCTGCCACCCTCTTCTGCGCTGGCGCCGCCCCCGCCCTGGCCGCATCATGTTGTCCCCGCCCCGCACCCACTCGGCTCCCGTCCCTCCCTGTCCCGCACCGCGTG
>NC_041390.1:37766020-37771467 GCF_002162155.2 Triticum dicoccoides | reverse complement strand
CCATCCCCGCCCGCCAATGCCCCCGCCCCCGCAGCGGCCCCGTTGTCCTCGTCCCCTCCTGCTGCTGGTGAGCTGGGCGCGCTCGCAGCCGCGACCGCTGCTCCGGCGGTCCGGCGCCCCCTCCACGGTCCTCCTCTTTTGCTGGTCCGGCGCCCTCTCCCCAACTTGAGCAGCAGCTCGCCCCGTCCCCACCCCGACCAGCCGGCCCTCTCTAAAAGTGAGGATTTTTTTCTTTTTTCTTAGTTTTGTACCTCCCTATGATTGTTGCTGTGTTCTAGTTCGATTTGTGATCGAGTTAGTGACGACCTCTTGTTGAAAGAAGTTAGTGGCAAGATGCAAATGCAATATTATTGACTGTACTAATAAGAGAAAATGATGCAAATGTGATTGTGTGTGGTATATTATGTGTTTTAGTAGAGCTTGCAAACAGAGAAATTAGCATTCGAATTTTGTCCCACATGCAGGTGGATAGTTTGCAAAATGTTGTTTGCAGGTGGATAGTTTGCAAAATACTGATCAATGGATGATATTAGCACTATGATTGTTTTTCCAACTCTTAAGTGTCAAAGTTGTATGTGATGTGATGATATATATAATTTTTGCACGATGAAATTAGCATTCTTTGTTGTGTCGCATCTCCATGATAAAGTGGTTTTTTCTTCATGATGGTCTTGCAAAATAATGATGAAATATTTTTTGACACTTCATGGTCTTGCTAAAAAAATAGTAATTTGTGCAAAATTCGTAAGTTGTTCATCAGGATTTAACATTTCTAATACTTTGAATGTAAAACTTGAAGTGGATGAATTTATTTTGGATTGCTCATCTAGTAAATAAAGCGATGAAGGTATTGGTCCGTGATCTATGTTTTTGACACTTTATGATCTAAGTTTATTTGTCGGTAAAATTTATAGGCTTTGGTGGTGTTGCATATCTTTGGAGTCATCGTCGTCTAAGGCATTGATCCGTGATCTCGTCGCTGTTTGACTGCTTCCTCTACAGTCGAGGGTGAGCTACGAATCCATCTTAATAATCATGTCACTAGATTTACTTTTCTTGTCAAGTCGCGTAACCTAGGCGTCTCCCGTCCGAAATGCTTGCATCGATAAATATGCATTCAATTGCATATTTATCACCGCAGCTGTTTCAGATTGTCCAGCGTTTTCCACGGACAGCCCGAGGATGTGTAGATTGGGTACGTTATCCATGCTCTACCTTGTTCTGAGACAGGATTTCGGCGGCACCTCCCGTTGTTCTCCGGAGCACATTCTCTCGGCTATTAGCCAAGACGTGTATCTGGAGAACAGCGGGGAGGTGCTGCCGAAATTTTGTCTTGGAACAAGGTAGAGCATGGACAACGTACCCAATCTAAACAACCTCGGGTGGGATTAGGACCCATCTTTACCTATTAGAGATGTAGGTGGATTCAGTGCCGTTTCTCGTCAACCCGGTAGAAAATAAAAATTGTATGTACTTAAAATTAACGAATCCTTAATTTTGTTTCCTGGCTCGTAACAAAGCAGAGGATGGAAGATAATCAGTGGATGTACAGTGGTTTTATCCATCGGAATCAAGTAACAACAGAGTGGGTCGAGAAAACCGATGTGTTTTTGAAGGAGATTTTCCGTCGTCCAATGAGAATTATTCCACCATGCCCCTGTGCAAAATGTGCCAGACGTCACAGTAGAGATAAGGGAGAAATGACTGAGCACCTTCGCACGTACAGATATATGAAAGACTTTATCATGCCAATAAACTTTGCCGAGCGGGACCATGGTAGAGAGGAGGTGATGCGACAACGCATCGGTGGTTTTGAGGACGACGGGGTTAGAGACATGCTAGATGATGTCTTTGCTGCAGAGGCGACACATGCAACAGCTTCAGAGAATGAACCAGAGGAGCCGGAGGCAACCGCAAAGGCCTTCTTGGAGGTCTTGGCCTCGTCAAAGAAACCTCTTTATGCGGGTGCCAAAATCTCTCAGCTAGATGCCATCTCGCAACTGATGGCAGTCAAGGCTGAGTACGGCTGTACCCAAGCTTGCTTCGAAGCATTTCTGGGAGTATGGGCTAACAGCCTTCCTGAGGGTCATGAACTGCCGAAAAGCATGTACGCTACGACGAAAATCATGAAGGCACTATCAATGAATTATGAGAAAATAGATGTTTGTCCGAAGAATTCCCTTTTGTTTAGGCACGAGTATGCGAATGACAAGTACTGTAGGAAGTGCGGTTCCTCTCGGTACCTTGAGGTGGTCGATGAGCATGGTGAGAAGAAGCAACTAGACATCCCCGCAAAGATTCTTCGGTATCTCCATTTCATAGAAAGACTACATCGCCTTTTCATCACGGAGGAGTCTGCCAAAATGATGAAGTGGCACAAGAAAGGGATAAGGTACCATAAAAAAATCGTACATCCATCGGAAGCTGAAGCATGGAAGTCATTTGATGAAGAATACCCCGAGGAAGCAGCTAAGGCTGGGAATGTCAGAATTGCGATAACAGGTGATGGATTCAATCCATATGGAATGTCTACCAATCCATACAGCTGTTGGCCCGTGTTTGTTATTCCGCTCAATCTCCCTCCCGGTGTCCTAATGCAACGCAAGACAATGTTTTTGTCGCTGATCATTCTAGGGCCTGAATACCCGGGAATGAATTTGGGAGTGTTTATGCAGCCGCTGGTGGATGATTTGCTCCATTCCTGGTACTTCCCAAGGTTGACATATGATCGACATCTACAAAAAAAATTCTTGATGAAAGTTTGGCTGATGTATTGCATGCATGACTTTCCTGGCTATGCCCTATTCTGCGGATGGTGTACAAGTGGGAAGATGCCATGCCCAGTGTGCATGCATGCTCTACGTTTAATTTGGCTGCAAAAGGGTGGCAAGTATGTAGCATTTGACCTGCATCGACAGTTCCTCCCTCCAGACCATCCAGACAGGGAAGACAAGAAGAACTTCACGAAAGGCCGGGTTGCCCATGAAGTAAACGAGATTCCAACGTTTTCTGGGGTAGATGTTCTTGCTCAGCTAAAAGCTCTCAAGCCTAAAGGCGAAGACAAAGGCAAAGGCAAAGGCAAAGGGGAAAGCGAAGGCCAAAGCAAAGGGGAAAGCGAAGGCCAAGGCCAAGACAAATGCAAAGGCAAACGCTTTGAGGGATATGGTGAGACGCACAACTGGACTCACATTACCCCATTCACGAAGCTTCCCTATTTCAAGGACCTCAAACTTCCTTATAACATCGATGTGATGCACACCGAAAAGAATGTCGCAGAGTCCCTTTTTGCCACGATCCTCAACATTCCTGATAAGACAAAGGATAACGTTAAAGCTAGAGCCGATCAGCAGAAAATTTGTGATAGACCACGTCTGAACATGCGGCCTCCTTCAAGCGGTCGAAGAAACTGGTTCAAGCCAGATGCTGACTTCGTCCTTAAACCGCCAGACAAGAAGGAAGTACTTATGTGGCTCAAGCACATTGTGAAGTTCACTGATGGTTATGCATCAAATATAAGTACGGGAGTCAATCTTTTAACGGGCAAAGTGACCGGGCTCAAGAGCCATGACTATCATGTATGGATTGAGCGGATAATGCCGGTGATGGTTCGAGGCTATGTCCCAGAGCGTGTCTGGCGAGTGCTTGCGGAACTAAGCTATTTCTTCCGCACGCTATGTGCTAAAGAAGTATGTCCGGAGGTGATTGAAAAATTGCATAAGAAGGCACCAGAGTTGATATGCAATCTAGAGAAGATCTTTCCGCCAGGCTTCTTTACTCCGATGATACATCTCATTTTGCACCTCGCGAAGGAGGTATTGTTGGGGGGGCCTGTGCAGAATCGTTGGCAGTACGGCCCTGAGAGACAGAACAAGCATCTCCGATCCAAATGTGGAAACAAAGCTAAGATTGAAGCTTCCGTAGCTGAGGCAGTTATCCTAGAGGAGGTGTCAGACCTCAGGACATCATACTACCCAGACCACATTCCCACTCTGCATAATAAGGTATCTCGATACAATACAGAAGAGCCCAAGTATAAACCGAAGCTCGATCTATTTGGTGGGCAATGTGGCAGGGCTGGGGGCTCGAAACCTTATAACATGCCAGCACAAGAGTGGGAGGACATAATGTTCTATGTCTTGCACAACATCAAGGAAGTTGAGGAAGAGTGGATGAGGTAATACTATTGCACCATTCCTTTATGCAGTTCGTTATGTTCACTTAGTCTTGGTCTAACACCGATTTTCTTATTTTAGTCAATTCCTACTGGAGGAGTGGACGGGAATGATTCCTCCTACTGAAGCGGAGGCACTTACTCTTCTCCGGAACGGTGCCCCTGGAAGGAAAAATTTTGTTGCTTGGTTCATGGAGAAAGTAATTTTTCACATTCCCCTAGTTCAACTTCTAGTTCAACATTTATTAGTTAATAGAACTAATGCACCCATGAATTTAAATAAACTTGTAGGGGAAATATCCGAACACCTCTATGGATGAAGAATTGAGATGGGTGTCCATGGGTTTTAACGCTCGGGTCATGAAATGTGAAAAGTATGATGTGAATGGGTATCGCTTCCATACAGAGGAGCACCAGAACAGCCAGCCTGATCCCAAAACTATAAACACAGGAGTGTACACCCCAGGACAAAATGGACTTGAGTACTACGGAAGGGTAGGAAAAATATACGAGCTTACATTCGACCTTGGGCGCGAGGACCTAAGGCTAGCTGTGTTCAAATGCCGATGGTTCGACCCATATGAGGGGCTGAGACATACGCCTTCCCTTGGTTTGGTCGAAGTTAGACCATCCACTGTCTATGCAGGAGCTGATCTCTTTATTGCGGCTACCCAGGCCACACAAGTTTATTATCTACCCTACCCATGCCAGAAAGAGTACCTAAAGGGTTGGGAAGTTGTGTTCAAGGTGGCGCCACATGGTAAGCTACCGGACCCGAACGATGACGATTATTACTACATTAACCCCATGACATACGAGGGAGTGTTCTATCAAGAGCAACCTGATGATGTTGATGTGGCCCGATCCAATGTCGCTGCCCCGTTGGGTGTTGTTGATGTGGATCCAAACGATAATGATGCACGGAATGATGGCGAGGCCATTGTGAATGACCAAGACATACTTATGCTAGAGAAATTAAATGAAGACGTCGAAGATGATGAAGAACCTCCATCTACGTCAGACAACGAAGATGATATGCGTGATAGTGACGATGAGACCGATCGAGGCACCGGTTACAATAGTGATGATTTGTATGGGTTCTAGTAGATGTATGTTTCATGTCTTTTCTTATATGGTTTATTTATGAATGTCCTTTTTTATTCCTTTTTGTTATATCTTTTTCTTCATTGTTAATATACTAACTTTTTATTCTCTTTTCAATGCAGGTTCACTAAGCATGGGAAAGGGCAAGGCCGATGGTAGTGGTTTGCTAAGC
>NC_041390.1:37763184-37765722 GCF_002162155.2 Triticum dicoccoides | reverse complement strand
GTCTTCACGGCCCTCCTCTAGTCAGGTACCCTCTGAGGAGGAGGAGAAGGAGGAGGAGGTTCGGGAGGAGGAGGAGGAGGTCCGGGAGGAGGAGGAGGATGAGGAGGAGGCATGCGGGGAGGATGGTGGTGGCAGGGAGGATGGTGGTGGCGAGGAGGATGGTGGTGGCGGGGAGGTGGGTGGCAAGAAGAAGGCTTGGCTGCGTGGTGGTGCACGACTCCCGGATCCTCCTGCTACCGAGGAGATGAAGTGGCTCATTGAGCCCACAGGGAAAAAGTAAGTTCCCCTTAATAATATTTTAAACACATGCTATCATTTTTATTGTGCACATACTAATATTTTTCATTCTTTTGCAGCTCCTGGAAATATCCTAATGGTGCTCGTCTTCCAAACGGCATCATCACTATCCTGTTGAAGAAATATTGGCCGGGGATGTTCACTCCGGACCCAGTCAACCACCCGGAGCGCAAGATTTTGGCCGTGTGCTGGGATCACTACGAAGCAGCATTCCACCCGGCCCATGAGACGGCTGCTAAGGCTGTGATATCAAACTTTTGGGTAAGTCCTCTTCAGAAGCACTAGTCTTGAGTTTCTTTCATAGTTTATCATCGAATCGTTTAACTCATCGCTTGTTCCATTCTGGTTTTATGATTGCCTCTAGAAATTCTATAGAGTTCTTGAGGAGCACAAGGCCATGGCCGATGAGTATGTGCTGCGGGCCGCGAGGAAGCAGACCCGTCAGATACAGTACGAGGTGCGCTGGGTGGCCATCTCACGATATTATCACAACAAACATGGCGTGAAGGTGACCAAGGAAGAAGCTAAGGCACAGGACCTTACCTTGGAACGGGAGCAGTACATGTTGGTAAGCATAATGGACTTTTCATTCCGACGTTTGTGGTAAATTTCATTGTTTCATGTTCACATGCCATTATGCTTCATTATGTAGGTGGCTCCTGATTGGTGCTATCGCCACCCTGAGGGATGGGCGGGATTGGTGGATATGTGGGTCGGCGCGGACACAGAGTTTGCTGCCAAGAGCAGCATAAACAAGGCTAATCAAGGACGTGACAGAACACACGGTCAGGGAAACCGAAACCACTGGCACACCAAGAAAATTCAGGTATATCTATGTACATGAAACATTCTTGATCTTCTATTTGCCGTTGTTCTTATGTATGACTAACCTTTGTTTGGCGGTGCAGGAGGAGAAATTGAAGCGGCTGCTCTCAGACATCGAGTCCTGGAGGCTCGCCTGTGTGCGGCCTAATCGCAAGGATGACGAGAGTGAGTACTATGGCAAGGCCGGGGAGAACCTGGAGTCCTACAAGAAGGAGTTTAAGAAGTGGAATCCTGACAAAGAAGACCCCATGTCTGCGGATTCCGACGAGAGGGCGGTGGTGAGAATAGGGCCGAGGAGTCATGGTCGGTCGGCGGTTCTGGATTCGGTGATCACCCCTTCTATCTCCTACAGACGGATCCGAGCTACCAACCCGAGGCCGAGCCCGCGCCCGAGCATGTCCACTGCACAGGCCATCCTAGCCCAGCGCAACTCTGTAAGTATTTTCCCTCTTATCTTCTTTCTTTCTACTTTTATTTTCCGCTTTGTTATGTATTATGAGTTGCATCATGTCATATTGTAGGCCTACATGGAGTTCCAACGTCAGCAGCTCTACGACTGGAACCAAAGAGTTGTAGCAGTCATGGAGCACAACAGTCGCATGACGCAGCTTATGTTTGCGTCTATGGCAACCGGGCAGATTCCTACAATGGAACCACCACCACCACCTCCTGGACCACAACAAGTGGTGCCTACGTTTGAACAATTTCTGGCAGACCACTACAATGTCACTCCGGTTAGTACATCACCAACCTATTCAACCACAACTTCTCATTATTCAATACAATCATATATTGCCTTACCATCTCTTTCCAAACATGCAGGGAACCGGTGGTGGTGCTACTGATGGTTCCACTCCTGAGTCACGGAGCCCAGTCACTCCGGTCTGGCTTGGCGGCGGCGGTGGCGCTAGCGCTAGCGGTAGTGGTGACGACCTCGGCTTTGGCGGCCTCGGCTTTGGCAGTGGAAGTGATGCCGCTTAAGCCTTTTATTGTGATCATGTTGGACTTGCGATGATGATGCTTCTATGTTGGACTTGCGATGATGATGCTTCTATGTTGGACTTGCTATTATGTTTATCATGTGGGACTTGTGATGATGATACTTTTATGTTGGACTTGTGAGGATGTTTATCATGTTGGACTTGCGATGATGATGAACTTGTGATAATTATCTTCTCTTTTCTGTTGTGATGATGATGATATATATATGCTGTTATTTGAATTGAAATGTGACAAAAACAAAAAAAAAGAAAATAGTGCATAACTACGCAGACGGTTAAACCGTCGGCATAGCCCCCGGCGTGTTACCAGCAGGCGACATGTGGCTGTTTCTGGGAAGCCTGGCGTGAGCTACGCCGACGGTTGGGCCGTCGGCATAGACCCACAAGCTATGCCGACGGGCCAACCGTCGGCGTA
>NC_041390.1:37666254-37763120 GCF_002162155.2 Triticum dicoccoides | reverse complement strand
GGCGTGTTACCAGCTGGCGACACGTGGCTGTTTCTGGGAAGCCTGGTGTGAGCTACGCCGACGGTTGGGCCGTCGGCATAGACCCACAAGCTATGCCGACGGGCCAACCGTCGGCGTAGTTGACACGTGGCAGCTTCTGGGCGACCGTGGCCTGGCGATACGCCGACGGTTAGGCCGTCGGATAGACCCACAAGCTATGCCGATGGCCTAACCGTCAGCGTATCGCCAGGCCACGGTCCCACGTGTCAGGTGGCACCGTCAATGTCCGTCAAGTGGAAAATGTTGCCGACGGGGTATGTATGCCGACGGTGGTACGGCCCCCGTCGGCTTAGCTCACTATGCCGACGGTTTTTTTATGCTGACGGCCGACCTGAGGTACGCCGACGTACGAGTTGCCGACGGGGGCCGTCGGCGTAGCACTTTGCCGACGGCTTTTGGCCCTATGCCGACGGTCATGGGCCGTCGGCAACGTATCAAATTCTGGTAGTGCTCCAATAAAATAGTTTAGAGCATGTAACAGAATGAGTTGTCATGCTGATTCTTGTTGCCAGTAATCGGAACATGGCTTTGTGATTTAGTAGTAGAATAGGCAGCACATGGATCATCTCAAGATTGCAATAGATGCCAAATGCTTGGAAGCACAGCAGGCAGGCAAAACATACCAGCGATGTCGCACAGGAGGTCATCAGAAACCAAATAAACATGGTGTAGCGTTGGGGTGACCAAAGCAAACCAGCTAAACCTCCATCGGAGAAATAGTTACTTAATTATCATGTCAAATTTAGATCCTTGAGAAGTAACAGGCTTCCATTTACACGCATACCAAGATCCTGGATGGGGGTTGTGAAGATGACATCAAGCATGCAATGGCCCTCCTTGGCCAATGGGAAGTCGCCTCCGGATGAACCGGCTGTTCAATGGAGGGCCTCCTTCAGACCTTCAGGTATCACGTAACGAGATCAGTGAACTGGTTTTAATTTTCCCGGGTCGGGACGTGCAATTTAAAGGTTCATATTCAGAAATCTAGTAGCTGCTAAGAGAAGGAAATTTTAGAAGTTATTAAAAGATTGATGAGCTGCACACCTCTGCGTCGCCTAGGAAAACTCATCAATTTCTTGAGCAGTGCCAATCCAGTTTCCCTGAAATGATCTGCTCTTCTCGTAATGAACATCACAGAAAATAGATATAGTCTCTGGTGCCAGAAGATAGAGATCACTTACACTTTTGATCAAAACTGGAATGGAACATTCGATGCCATTCACATATTTGTCATTGTCAATGATAAAAGGCAACCTTGCCAGCCGATTTAACAATACCCTATGGATCCAGACCAATCAAGAGTTGCGCCTAGGAAGATGATCGAGGCAATCATATAATTGACATTACAAAAGTATCTGAAGTGAACTCAAGCCAATAGTTACATCATATTTATTTTTTCAGAAAACAGCGACAGTTCAATCTTGATGAACTTACTATGCTGCATGTTTAATCGATTTTGCAGGAAACAAATGCACAAATGATGATTTAGAGAGACACAAGTTAGGGAGCCTGAATGAAAGGGTTAACTGGGTTACAAAGAGCTAGCATATCAAGTTACTGAAAGTTGTGCTAACCTTCTCTTGCATGAAAGAAGGCTCTCTGCTTTCGCTTTTCCGTCACCCGGTGCCTGTAGCCAGTGTGCCCTCTTCAATTACATCAGCATCAATGAAAGCAAAATTAATCTATACGTCAGTGAGCATGGTTTCAGCCAAAATTCTCTTATTTCTTGCGTGCAAGATTTTACAATGGTGACAACAAAATAGAGGGTACTTGGTCGCCTTCCTTGCCGACTTTTGTCCCTGCTTTCTCTGCCTCACTTGCAAAGATCACATAAATGGGTGCTTAGCACATCACTGAGGACGCAGACGATGTGCGAAGTCAAATCAACCTGCAACGCAAGAGAAAGAGAAGCCTCAATGACAGACCTAGGTGCTGCCCGGACACCAATATTCCTGCGATTTTCTCATATCTAACCTCAAGAAAGCACATGATTTGGACCTAATTAAATCTATCAAACAGGGCAGACAAGGTCAGACAGACAATCCTACTTGAATAACTGAGGTATCTTGTCATTCCTATCCGCGCTCAGCACCATCATCTCGACCTGCGCTCTGAGCTCGCTAACCACATTCCCTAGCAAAGCACTTTCTTGTTGGCATCTGAGCATTAACTATTGTTGCTATATCTATGTGCCTAAAAAAGTGTAGCCCAACTCTGAAACAAGACATGCACACACACTCACATTGTTAATGGATAATGTCATGTACACACATCCCATCAAAATTGGCCATCGTCACACTCAAGTGTTTAGTATCATGAGATTGGCATCTAACTCGGTCGTTTCATCAGTCATGTTGTTACTTACTCTGTCGTCGCTTTATTTTGGACACTGACATGCCATCTAATTCTTGTGACATAGCTTTTGACACCTGATAATATGATGCCAAGGTTAATTTGTCCAGCTAGTGCAACTAAATATCTACATACGTACCACTGTTAATTAATTTTCACCCTACGAAAAACTAAGTTGCACAGAACAACAGGGTAAATCGAACCACACTCGCAAAAAATATATCGTAAATCAAACCAATCATTATTGTTGTTTCTGAGATACAGTTTCATCAGTTCGTGAAACAAAAGGACTGTGAACATTCCCAAGCTAGCATGTCCTATTACAGAAGCAGCATCATGACATTCACTAGTTTCCCATTTACAGTCAGGCACCTTATTTAGATAAGTATCCAGGCATCTCAGTGGGGAGAAAGCACGAACCAATGGGTGTATGTCATGCCGAGTGTTCCCAGTGTACAGCAAAAAGAGGGGGAGGGGGCGGACCTGCAGGTCGCCGTACGTTGAGGTCCTGTCGGGGGCAGACACCATCGAGGTCCAATCCCAACACATCGGGCCGACTCCGCAGGGCGTGGAGGCGGAGCTCGGCCTGCCATCGACGAACAACGACCGGGGATGGGGTGGCGGAGCTCGAGCCAGCACCGTCGTGGCCAACCTTTTCAGCCGTGCGTGACGAAGAGGATGGACTGGAAGAGGAGGATCTGGGCTGGCCTCCGCCGCACATGACCGTGGATGGAGTCGCCTGGGCTCTCCCGTAGCACCCTCCCGGATGCGGGAGTGTTGAGGAGCCCTCCGCAGCAGCGGTGACGCACGGGTGTGCTCAGAGGTGGAACTCGTCCAGTTGAGCGCCAACGAGGAGCGAGGAAGGGACGGAGCGCAGTCAGGGGATGGGGGAGGTGGATCCCGGGGCGGGAGAAGGAGAGGGCACCAGGCGGGGTTGGTATGGGCGAGGAGGAAGGACGGAGGCAACGGCAGTGGCTGGAGAACCAGAGAAGAGGAGAGGAGGCGGCGGCAACGAAGAGAGGGAGTGGGGGAGACCCGGGTTTAGGATTCCTACTATTCTGGCCAATCCTGTAGCAAAATAATCCTGTACGACCGGGTCGTACGTGCGACCCGGCCGCAAGGGGAGGCTGTCAGGTGGGTCACCCCCACGACGAGCTCTCTCACAAACGGGTCGTACAGGATTCGCCTCCAATCCTGTATGCGTGCACGAGACGACTAGACCAATCCCTCGTCGTGTTTGTTTTGTCTCCTAGTTGGTCCTACGTGGATAGCGCAAGCGAGCGCTCCATGCGCGACTGTTGATGGGTTTAATGACTGGAGTTGGACCGCAAAGATGTCGGCCGTTGTCGTCCCCAGGAACACCACATTGTTGTTCTCGGCAAAGCCTTGTATTACTGGGTACAATTCCATTGAATGCAGGGAAAGTAGTTCGTCCAGTTCAATGGTTCTTCCAACCTCCCATGAAGGAACACCATCGTAATCGGGCTTCCTCTCCCATAACGGCGCGGAGAAGTTCGATGCGTGGAGGAAACCCAGGGCACCACTATATGTTCTTATAACTGTAAACTGATCTCCATACACATCCACAGGAAACTGTATCACAGCTAAGCTGTTTTTCTCAAAATCAAATTCAAGAATTCGATCCGAACTCCCGGTAAGCAACCAGTAAAGGGCATCCCCAACCAGAACAGCAGGCTCATCCCTAGAAATTCTGGTGTCAAATATGGTCAACCTCAACCGTGGAAGCGGTATTGAGATGAGCTCACCCCATAAGCTGGTCTCCGAGGAGTAAACGCAGGCTAGAGCTGCTTGTCCATGTTGTACGTCGGTGTGGCGTGTTGCCACACAGACCACCTCGAAGTGTTGGGCGTCTTTCCCGGCACGTCGCACCGCCCCGCTGACCGAGCTCGTCTTCAAATGGAACACCGCAGGGATGGCTAGCAGGTGGTGCTGGTCGCCGGTGATGGGGTCCCACACAAGGAACTGGCGCCGTGTCCGGTTGAAGATGAGGACGAGGCCATGGCGGCAGTTGAGTAGCCTGAAGCGGTCTTCGTTGGCGGACTGGAAAGAGAAGCGCCATGGAGGTGTAAAAGTATGAAGCGTTCCTACTTCCACCAGAGGAGCCGCGTGCGTATATATATTGATAGGGTCGAAGGACTTGCCTTGGCGCACAAGGATGAATACAAGAGTTTGAATACAATAGGAGATAGAGGAAGAGGTTGAGATTACAGCGATAAGATGATTTGTTCTAACACCCTCCCTTAATCTCAACTATCCTAAATTAAGATTGCTCTTGAACTCATCAAATGATCGTGTTGGTAGTGCCTTGGTGAAACCATCCGCCACTTGATCCTTGGAGGGAATAAACCGTATCTCAAGTTTCTTTGCTGCAACCCTCTCTCGCACAAAGTGAAAATCAATTTCTATGTGCTTTGTCCTTGCATGGAACACCGGGTTTGCAGACAAGTATGTTGCACCTAAATTATCACACCATAAGCATGAAATACGATTATTTTTGACTCCCAACTCTTCAAGAAGTGATTCAACCCAAATAACTTCAGCAGTTGCATTAGCCAAGGATTTATACTCAGCCTCTGTGCTTGAACGTGACACGGTGGCTTGTTTTCTGGCACTCCAAGAAATAAGATTGGAACCAAAGAATATTGCAAAACCTCCAGTTGATCTTCTGTCATCACTACATCCTGCCCAGTCAGCATCAGAGAATGCGCCCACAAGAGTGGAATTAGAACTTTTGAAATGAAGTCCCATTCCCATAGTATGCTTTACATATCTTACAATCCTCTTGACAGCTGTCCAATGTGCAGGAGTAGGTGCATGTAGATATTGACAAACCTTGTTGACAGCAAATGAGATATCCGGACGTGTGAGAGTTAAATATTGCAATGCTCCCACGATACTCCTATACCTTGTACTTTCTTCCTCTTGAAGTGGCTCTCCTTCATATGCTGAAAGTTTTTTTGAGGAAGACAAGGGTGTAGGTACTGGCTTACAATTTTTCATTCCCATATGAGACAGAAGTTCAGTGATGTATTTCTCCTGTTTTAACATAATGCCATCTTGAGTTTTCTTGACTTCAATACCTAGGAAGAAGTGCAAATCACCTAGGTCCTTTAAGGCAAACTCTGAACTTAAGTCATGCAGAAGAGCATTAGTGGCATTTTGTGAAGAACTTGCAACTATGATATCATCAACATATATAAGCAAGAAAATAACCACTCCTGCCTTGTTATAAATAAACAAGGATGTATCAGCCTTTGAAGCAATGAAGCCAAGAGATTTCAATTGTAAGCTCAGTCTGGAATACCATGCTCTAGGTGCTTGTTTCAAGCCATAGAGTGCTTTATCAAGCTTGCAAACAAAATGTGAAAATTTCTTAGTTTCATACCCAGGTGGCTGTCTCATGAACACTTCCTCTTTCAGAACACCATGCAAAAACGCGTTCTGTACATCTAGCTGTCTTAGGCTCCATCCTCTAGAAACAGCAATGGCTAGCACAAGTCTGATAGTTGCAGCTTTCACAATGGGACTAAAGGTGTCCTCATAATCAATGCCATAACGTTGCTTGAAGCCCTTTGCAACCAAACGTGCCTTATACCTGTCAATGGAGCTATCTGCCTTCTTTTTGATTCTGTATATATACCCATTTGCAATCAATTATATTTTTACCTTTCTGGTTTGGTACAAGATGCCAAGTTTTGTTTCTCATCCGTGCAGAATATTCCTCATCCATTGCCTTCTTCCACTTGGGATCATCAAGTGCACTACTCACAGTTGTTAGCTCTCCTGAAATACAAAACATGCCATATGGTATAGTTCCATCCGTTCTTATCTTTGGATTTCGTATACCTTTTTGTAGTCTAGTCTTGACTCTTGGAGAAGCCACAGATTGGACCGCAGGTGCACTTGCCACAGCTGATCCGGGAGAATCAGGCGCTGACACAGAAGATTCTGGCGCAGTCAGCACAGGAGATCCTGTGGCCACCGGTGTGGCCGCCGCTCCTGTAGGCACGCAGGAAGTAACCGCGCAGCGTGGCACAGTGGATCCGTAGCCCGACCGCGGCTGCATGCGCACGCGGGGCGAGGAAGATGCGGTCCCGCTGCTATCCCCACCTGTCGACGATGCGGCGCCACGGGATTGGCTAGACCGGGTGCCGAAGCCGCTGCTGGTGGGAGCGCAATCCAAGGAGGATTTGATCACGTGATCCGAGGACTGCGCGCGTGCAGGCGTGCCAGGCGCCGCCGGATCGTCCTCGTTGTCCGTGTCCGGCTCGTCTCCTTCTTCAGCATGAAATATAAGATCATTTTGAGCTGGATTTTCGAGATTTTGATCATTTTGAGCTCTGTTTTCTCCAGGGACCTGCGCAGGCATAAGAGTAGGAGCAGTACCAGTAGGAATATCATCACATTGGTTAGTACAATCATCGCCCCCATGATCAAAAGTCCGAAGATGTGTAGGAAGAAGGAGAATTTCTTTGCGAAGGAGGGCACCGGCATTGGGATGAAGTGATGCAAAAGGGAACACGCACTCATCAAAAACAACATCTCTAGATATGTAGACCCTACCAGTAGGAACATCAAGACATTTAACCCCTTTATGCATAGGGCTATAGCCTAAGAAGACACGTCTTTTAGAGCGGAAAGCGAGTTTTCTTGTGTTGTAGGGTCTGAGATTGGGCCAACATGCGCACCCAAAAACACGGAGTGATGTGTAGTTGGGTGTAACACCGAGGAGACATGTAATAGGTGTGTCAAGTTTGATAGCTTTGCTTGGAAGCAAGTTGATGAGGTAGGTGGCAGTTAAAAAGGCTTCATCCCAGAACTTAAGTGGCATGGATGCATTTGCTAGCAGTGCTAGTCCCATATCAACAATGTGATGATGTTTTCTGTCAGCAGAGCCATTCTGTTGGTGAGCATGAGGACAAGAGACATGATGTGAGATGCCAAGTTTTTGGAAAAAAGAGTTCAACTTCTCATATTCACCACCCCAATCGGTTTGCATGGCAATGATTTTGGAGTTCAGTTTGCGTTCAACAAGGTTTTGAAAATTGATAAAGACTTGGAATACATCGGATCTTTTTTTCAACAAATAAATCCAAGTAAATTTACTATAATCATCAATGAAGCTTACATAGTAGGAAAATCTCCCAACTGAAGTAGGGGCTGGTCCCCATACATCTGAGAAGATGAGTTGTAATGGAGAAGTAGATACACTAATAGAAATAGGGTAAGGCAATTGATGACTTTTAGCTTGTTGACACGGATCACAAACTGACTCAACACTAAGACTAGGCTCATAAGAGAGTTTATTTTTGCTAAGAATATATTTAACTATGACTGAAGATGGATGACCCAAACGACTGTGCCACCTTGATGAAGAAGGCTTGGTGACAATATTTGCTTGTTTATCTGACCATGAAGATGATGATGATATGAGTGGGTAGAGACCTCCCACGCACCGTCCTCTAAGAATTATTCTCCTTGTTGCCAAGTCCTTAACCAAGAAAAAATAAGGATAGAATTCTATGAGAACATTGTTATCAAGAGTGAAACGATGAACGGAAACAAGATTTTTGGAAGTTTCTGGAACATGCAAGACATCTTTCAAGTGCAAATTTTTCATGGGGTTTTTAACGATTGAACTACCAATATGTGTAATATTCATACCAGAACCGCTTGCCGTGCGAATTTGGTCACCTCCGTTATACTTCTCCCGCATGGTCAACTTGTCAAGTTCACCCGTGATGTGATTTGTTGCTGCACTGTCGGCATACCAATTTGTGTCAACTCCATAGGATACTGCATGCGCCTCCTTTTCTTCTTGATCATTCTCTTCGTAGCGCCACCAACAGACGCGTGCACCCCCTGGATGATGCTTGAGACATATCTGGCACTCTGGGAAGTCATGCTGCTCACGCACCTGCTGTTGTTGCTACTGCCAAGGGCGTCCTCTGAAGCCGCCGCTGCCATTGGAGGGAGAAGGCTGGCGGTCACCACGGTCACCGCGGTCACCACTACGGCCGCGCCCCCTTCCTCCTCGCCCGTGATAGGATCTGTTGCGGGACGAGCCACGGCCTCTGTAGACTGCATTAGCGGATGTATGAAACCCTCCTAAAGACGAGTCACCCAACATCTCCATCCTTTGATCAAAGGCAGAGATCTGAGCAAAGAGATCATCGACGGTGATGCTGTTCTTGACAGCGCCGATCGCCGCCACCATGGAGTCGTAGTCGCGGTCCAATCCTGCAAGTATGTAGTCCACCATCTTCGGATCAGAGACGGGGCGGCCAGCAGTAGCTAGTTCATCCCCGAGGCTCTTCATCTTCGCCATGTATGCTGAACTAGACATGGTGCCTTTCTTGGTGTTGGTGATCGCAATCCTTAGGTTGGTGATCCGAGACTGCGATTGTGAGGCGAAGAGGTTGTTGATTGTAGTCCAGAGCTCGAAGGTGGAGTCCCTCCCGACGACCTGCGCAAGGACCTCAGGAGACATGGAGTTGAGTAGATATGACAGAACCTGTTGATCTTTGGCGATCCAAGTTCCATATAGAGGATTCGGCTCTTGGGCCGTGGTTTTGTCTGCCTTTGTGACCTCCACCGTCTTGGGCAGAGCGGCATCGGAGTTGTCCAGAAGCCCAGTAACCTGCGCTCCTCGCAGGGCTGGGAGAACTTGCGTCTTCCAGAGGATGAAATTCCCCCTCGCAAGCTTTTCTGATGGAGGTGAACCAAGGTTCAGGGCGACGCCGGCTGAGGAAGACATGACGGTGATCGCGAATATGATCTAGGGTTTTGTTTTCTGGTTTGTGGCTAGATGCATGAAAGAGGGGCTCTGATGACCATGTAAAAGTATGAAGCGTTCCTACTCCCACGAGGGGAGCCGCATGCGTATATATATTGATAAGGCCGAAGGACTTGCCTTGGCGCACAAGGATGAGTACAAGAGTTTGAATACAATAGGAGATAGAGGAAGAGGTTGAGATTACAACGATAAGATGATTTTTTGGGTCCCGATAACTGCCACACGTGTGGTGTATCGGGTAGTTGTGCCACACGCCTCGTGTGACATGGACAACAACCAGCCCACACACCTACGTGTGGGCAAAACAACTAATGCCCACACACATCTTTTTTTCCCTCCTGAACCCTCTCACACGCGTGCGTGTGGGCGAAGTTGATAACGCCCACACGCCCGTATTTCAGGCATCGTACCCTTTTGGTCCCGCACGCGACGCGTGACGCCCACCGCGCGCCCACAGTTGCCATGGTCCAGACCCTCGTCCATGTTCGTTTATCTGTAGTTGCCATGTCGCTGAACTACGGTTGCCATGTCGGACAACTGCAGTTGCCATGGTTGCTCAACTGCAGTTGCCATGTATGGTCTGATCTAATGTAGTTGCCATGATTTCATAACTTTAGGAGTTGTCACATACTAACACTAGGCAGTTGAGAGAGTTGCCATGTGCTCACAAGCATGCTAGGGCAGTTGCCATGTAAAAAGGAAGAGTTGCCATCTGCTTATGTGCATGTTAGGGCAGTTGCCATGTACGTGCACGTTGGGGCAGTTGCCATGTACTATGCAAAAACACATGGCAACTCGGTAAAAGACAGTTGCCATCTGCTTACGTGCACACTAGGCAGTTGTCGTGTACCCTGCAAAAACACATGGCAACTCGGGTAAAAAAAGAGAGTTGCCACCTGCTTATAAAGCACACTAGAGGCAGTTGCCATGTGCGCTGCAAAAACACATGGCAACTAGCAGCTTACGTGTGGGAGAGGAAATGGGCGTGTGGGCGAGATGGCAAATGCCCACACACCAGCCCTTGTGCGTGACTGAAAACTGGTGTGTGGGTGAACTGCTAAACGCCCACACACCGGCCCCTCCGTGTGGTAAAACGGATGTGTGAACAAACTATATCACACACCACACACACACCTTGTCCTACGTGGCATAGAAAATCAGCCAGATTGTGTCAAGATTCGTGCATATAGTACTGGACGATGATGGATGCGTGTGGTCGAGATGATCAACGCCCACACGTGTGGGCGTTAACATTTCCGTTGTTCTAACAGGAAGGACACGATTGGGGGCCTCCAGAGTAGGTAGGAAGGAGATGCCTTGGACATCCTCCACGAAACAACCGAGGATTGGAGGGCTACAGGCCTACATCGGTGATGGATGCGGAAGCGGCGGAGGAAACTGGGGTCCGAGGCGAGGCGGCGCCAACGCTTGCATACGAGGGAGGCGCAGGGGAGGGAGGAGGGCAGCGGTGGGAGGCGTAGGAGGATCTCGCAGAGCAGATCGTCGTCGTCCAGTGCCGCCGGGAATGGCAAGCGGCGGCGGCGGCTGGTCATCTCGCGACTCGGCCTCTCTGATGCGTCCCGGCCCCTTGTCAATGATGTGGACGCAGAGGAGAGCTCACGAATTAGTGCAGTAGTATATACTGTACACGGGCCAAGATGATCGCCTCTGAAACTGGCTTCGTAGGGTATCAGAGGAAAAAAACTACGATAAGAGAGGACGTGGGAGAGAGAGATTCATTATATTGTCCAAGTCCCTAGTAAATCAACTCTCCAATCTACTTCTCTTCAACCCCATTACATCGGACATGGTTCCTTTACCGCCGATCACCGACTTCTCTTTCGTGGAGGCAACATATGACGATCAAGGAAGCATAGAAGGTTATCGTCTTTTTAATGATACATTATATAATGCGAAATATCTGGCGACATGGTTCTACCAGAAGGCACTGTTGTCTTGTGCTCCATCATCCAAGGATGGAAACTGCATTGTCATGATCATTCATTATGATAGCAATTGGCTCTCTTTTGTTAGGGCAAGAGAGGGCAAGTGGCAGGTGGTCTCAACTATAGCTAGAAGGGAACTAGATCGGTATGCGGACTGTGCATACCATGATGGGAGGTTCTACACCGTGACATACCATGGAATAGTAGAGAAATATCATCTTGATGGATGGAGTGGACCCACAAAGGAGGCGATCATTGCGCATAGGACCTATTCAAGTGTTCTTACCAGGCACTTGGTGTCCACACCATGGGGTGATCTCTTGCAAATCCGGGCCATTTCTGCAAAGCGTGTGGATCGTGTTAGATTTCTAATTGGCAAGGTTCATCCCCAAGGATGCAAGAAGGTATCGCCCGACGACTTGGTGGAGCACACAATATTTGTTGGACTGAATCACTCAGCATGCTTACCCTCAAAGAAATTCCCTGGTTTGAGACCGAAATGCATCTATTTCTCATCTCCCTGGATGACAGCGACGTTTGATTTAGTTGCCCGTTGTCGTGGATGGGGAGGTGTAAGGTCATATGACATGGAAACAAGGGTCTTCGAGCATGCTTTTCCCTTTGAAGGGGTGCCTAAAAATTGGAGAGTGCATGTTCCTTCAGAGGTATGGATCACACCGAATATGTAATACTCCCGCAAATGCAAGGGACTGTAGATTCTCTACCAAACACATCTGACACCATGATGCAAAATCCATTCATCTTCATAGTTCATAGAGATATTGTGGCTCCACTATATTGTGGCTCCACTATATAGCGAGCACTTATCCATTCAACGGACCGGCCAATTAGCTAGCAGGTTGTTGAATGGAGAGACACGTTGCCTAACTAACACATCTACCTGTTGCACGTTATTGGATCTTTTTAGTATCCACTAACCCATTTGGTTCGGTGGTACGATGGGACACGTGGAAAGGAATTAGCTAGGTGATAACTACCACTACTTGTAGATAAAACTTATCATATAGAGTCATGCTATTCGTTACCCTGGGTGAGGCATAGTTATTCTTCATCCCCTTCTATTTTACCATCAATGCACCGTAAATTTACGTTCCATAAGTTTTGTCTTATTTCCGACGCAAAAAGGGACCGTAAGAAAATATATAATCGTCGTAAAAAATATTTTATGTTATGTAAAATTACAAACATAAAAACATAGTCTAAAATACACATAAACTGCAAATTTGGCGACTGGACTCCATCTCACCCACCCGCCGCACCGCTCACCAGACGAGGTAATTTATTCACTACCAAATGTTTTTTTACGATGGGAGCAGACCCCACTCTCCGCAGTTTCTGATGCTATTTGGGAACGGAAGCGGCGAGCGGTTTGGAGATGAGCGACTAGGTTTCCACGGCGAGCCGACGGCAGCTGCCGGTGGATTCAGGTCTGCGCGACGCTGGGAGTGGCCCTGTTGGTGGGTGCAGCATCGAGGCGAGCAGCGTTTTCCTCGTCGGCCGGCGGCCGTGCCACGACCCGCCTCCACCCTCCGCTCCCTTCGTCGCGCTGGCGATGGCCCGGCCTGCCTGCCATTCCCCGCCCCCGAGCCCTGCCATATCCTGTCGTCGTCCCATCGGGGCTGGAATCCATCCCACTTCCTTTTTGTTCCGCATAACAACAGGGAGTCTCTGTATGTAGCGACGACAGCGGCCCCCTTCCTACAACCTTTGAAATCAGACCTCGCGTAAGATGCCCTTACTTCTTTAACGAGCTAGACGAGGCTCCATGGCTTTCGTGTCCTAGCTGCTACCCTCCGGACAGGTTTCTCTCTTTTCCTGTTTCCTTCTCCCCCTCTGTATGCGTGTGCATGAGTGCGCCTGTATTCTTCCGATTAGTCAAGTACTGATGGTTAGATTAATTGGCATGTTATGCAGGACGAGTATTCTGCAGGAAGCCCCATTAGTAGGTTTGTATTACTGTTTGTCTTTGGCCTCTGTATATGTTTATTCCCAATTAGGAATCAGCTACTGTAGTACTGTACCACAGTAGCATGTCTCCATTCTGAATCTCAAATGTATTTTAGAAATCCTATATTAATCATTTAATTTATGACATAATTGGAGAATCCTCAAACAAAACTTGTTGATTTGATGCTTGCAAACCTTGATGTTTCCATTTTTCAAATGCCATGTAATGTTTCTCCTAGGCTAGACATATACATGTTGGCTTAAATCTGCATTTGTGCTTGGCTGTCTATCTAAATCCAATGTCTTCCTTTATTTTTGTTGGTTTGATAAAGCATTTCTCTCAGAGCTTAGTTATACTGTTGTTAGCTGAATTAAATCGTAGAATGATCTTCTTTCCATGTCATGTAAAAATAGCAACCTTCTCATCTTTATGTTATGATTTTAGAATGTTATAGGTATACTGTTGTTAACTGAATTTAATTTTGGACTGATCTGATTTCCAAGCCATGAGCATGTATTGATTCATTCTCCCACGGGAAGTATCTGCTCCATGCTCCAGTTTGGTCACATTTAGTAAGAAATTCAGTTATTTGAATTTGAATAGATTGTCCATATGCAGAGGTTAAGGATTGTATTTTTTATTTTGATCTCAGCCCCATATTTACTTTTTTAGGGCATAGCTGTCCTACAAGCTAAATACTCGTTTCGAGCTGAGATTATGCGTCGCCACCTTCCCCTCTCCATAAACGATTGCCAGTGACACCTGCATCAACGACTGCTTGGTTCTCTCCTGTAAGTATTCCTCCATCATCCTCTTATTTCTCTTCCTTTTCGTTGCCCGAAAATCTAGGTTTTTCAGATTTCCATCTCTCCCAGGCTCCCCTTCTCCTGATTCTCTTGTTTGGTTATGTTAGATGATTGTAAAATTAAAAAAAGTTTCTTGTAAAAAATACTGTTGTTTAGGCACCATACCACTGCATGCTAAGATTATTGTTGTGTACTTACTTCAATACTTCCCACTCCTTTTTCTACAAAATGTGTAAATGTAGTTAGATTTAGGGAAACATGAGATTTTGTTTGAAAAACCTTCGGATATCATTGTCGTTTGGATATCAAAGTTCAGTATTATTGCTGCTCTGAAATAGTCATATTCATATGAGAAGTGTTCAACTACTTGTACACGCTAGTCTTTTTTATGAAGAATCGAGGAAAAAGGCCATCGAGTCGCCTTGAGGTTGGGTGCAGCGGCAACATCGATAAAATCATAATCTGATAGGTGTCATATATATCCAGTTTTCCATACAAGGTCAATTGCACTGCATCGCCTTCAGTTTCCCAAACTAAGCTTCGATCTACTTAACTACTAGCTACTAGACAATAACACATGTTTACCCTCCTTGTTTTCAGTCAACATAGTAATTTGTCATAATAAAATTAGTTGTGTATGTAGCAAACTTACCACGCTTTCAAGTGAAATTAATTTAGTCAACTTACTAAATTTGAACCGGTATCAAAAATTGTGCCTACAAGCTCAAGTATTGGGGCTAATTCTTTCCTTCATGATATAATGTCTAGTAGCCTCCAGCTCGGACCATATTTATTAGTTACTTGTTCAATCCATTCTATATCAAATATATAGAGCATGGTCCAGGAAATATCCTTGCAAATCAGTTCAAGTGTCATACTCTTGTTTTGTGTGGCAATCGCATGTATACATAGTCCATTATAAGATATTGGAAGATGACTTTGTTGTAGTGAGAAGAATGTACTACAACAAAGTCATTCTTCTACTATCGTATAATGGACTGTGTATATGTGCGATTGCCACACAAAACTAGAGTATAACAAATATCTAAAAAATTCTTGTTTCTTCTCACTACAACAAAGTCATTATTCTACTATCGTACAATGGACTATGTATACGGGCGATTGCCACACAAAACAAGAGTATGCCACTTAAACTGATTTGCAAGAATTTTTTTAGATATCTTCCCACTGATTTGTACAAATGAGTCTTTTTCTCATGTTTTATCTGGCGCCATGGTTAAGGATAGCTAGCAAGGCTCTACCTACTTGTGTGCTTTTCTCGCATGCTTTTGCTGGACTATGTATCATCATTCTGGTCACACCAACAAAATGGTTGGGTATTGCTCGGTTTGCATGATAAGAGATATGTTTGTGCATGGTTTTCTTTGTAAAATGCTCTCTCTGGTTGCCATATCTCTCGATTTGGAAAATGTTGTGGTAGAAGATGAAACAGTAGCGCGAAAAGAAACAATAGTGTCTTTTTATAGTGATAGTGATCATGATATCTTCTGTTCTTTCACCAGGAGAAGACAAGTGTGCAAAAATCTTCCTACGAAATCTTGCTGTGGTTAAGCTGGCAATTTGCATCACAATCTGGGCAAAAGACATTCTGGCAGCCATTCTACTTGCTGCACTGCATTTTTATGTATTTTCATTCCACATGAGCACGTTCATGTGTTTTCATTTTTTTTGAAGCTATGGCCATTCATATCTTGTATTCTGCTGAAATAATGAATGTAAAATATTGTTTACTATAATTTTGTGCCAAAATTATTTGAATTTTCTAGTTGTCACCAAACCTGTGTGAACAATTGGTGTTGATGTTCCCTTTTCTCCTCCCTACTCTATGTACACTGTTTACATCACGATAGCTATATCTACATAGGAATTCAGCTACTCATGTTAGATACTTAAGTTCAGAAAGAACATAAATATATGCATCTTGCATTTGGAACTGACAACGGTACTAACGTGGAGGTGTACATAGCTGGATGATGCGACAATGAGTTATTGTTGGCCATCGCAACAATTTGGCAGTCTTTTTTTTTCTTTTGCGAGTGAACAATTGGGCAATCGACAGACGTCCAGAAATATGTTTGAGGAGGCAGACCGTGAGACACACAAAGATATTTGGAAAATCTTCATTGTCCAAAGATTGGAAAATACATGACCACAACTACATGATGCCAATCCCCTCCTAGGTAACATAAAAAAAGTTCCATATAAATTATTATCCATAAAATAGCCAGACATACCTATAAAATAGGAACACATCATCAGCTACTCACTCCATAAAATTATGGTAACATCATTTGATTTCTTTACTGCCACTTTTATGCGCCATATAGGTTGCACACATGCATGATGTAAAATTACTGGCATGCAGGAGGTAATATTACGGTGCTCTCCTTTGCTTTACGGAAGAGAGAAGTTCCTTTTCCAAGTTGTAACTTTACCCCACATGCTTTTGTTTCCTACGTTTTGAGTTCTGTCCGTGAGAGATAGGCTGGGGTGAGGAATGCTTATTCCTCACCCAGGGTGACGAATAGCGCGACCATATATATTTGGATCACAGCCAGCCCTATATAGGAGCCACGAGGTGTTCCCGAACTCCCGAAAACCCCACCGGACCGATTACTGAAAAAAAAACCACCCCACCCCACCCTACCCGCTGCCCAATCCCCACCCTGACCTTCCTCGATCCCCTCCCCCGAGCGCCGCCACCCTCCCTGGATCTCACCGCCCCGCGTGCCTCCTCCCGTCGGCCGACCAACCCAGCCGCGCTGGAGCTGCCCCCACCTGGATCCGGCCCTGCAGAACCCCCTCGCCTGGATCTGACGCCTGCACCGCCCCCGCGCCAGGTTCTGGCTGCCTCCCGCCTGCTTCCGGCCGCCGCACCGCACCGGCTTCCAGCCGCCGCGCCACACCTGCTTCCCGCCGCGGCGCTGCACCCGCCCTGCCCCCAACCTCCCCTGCGGCGCCACCTTCCCTCTACTCCGCCGCGGCCTTCCTTCAACTATGGCTTGGCCTGCCCTCTGCTCCGACGTGCCCTCCTGCTCCTCCTGCCGAGGACCCCAACCACCGGACGCCGCCGCCGCCTCCCCCAGCGCGCCGCCCGACTCCGGTCCGCACCCCCTTTCTCTCGTTCCTCCTCTTGGCTCTGCCCCAATAACACTATCATGGCCGGCCACGCGGCCCAGCGCTTGCTCCCGGCTTGGTCCCCGACAAGGTGCATCGCTCCTCCTCCCTGCCTCCTTCTGCCTTCCCCTTCTCCTTCTCTACCTCCAGGGAGCTCCCCCTGGATCCTACCCATCGCCAGATGCGTTGCTTCCCCGACGGATCCATGCCGCTCCTCGACCTCCCGGTCGATGCCAACGGCAAAGCTCGGACGGGGCCGTGCAACTACTCTCGGTCTCCGGCGAGGCTCCCCTGCCACCACGGAGTCTCCTTCCAATGGCTGCGGCAGCACAAACGACGTTCAACTCCATCGACTTGGGTCGTTCAACGACGCGGCCCCAGGACGTTCGCCACCGCAGCGCCTGGATCACACCAACATCCTGTTGTTTGACTGCAGCGGCTGTTGTCTGCAAAAAAGTGCATGCGTGCAGTCCAACTTCCCCCTATACACTCACATGAGCACATGGAGACTCTGCTCAGAGAAGTTGCAACAACACGATGCAATGATCATCTTCAGCAAATACCTTTTAGATGTTATTATTGCTACTGAAATTTGTGTGGGTCTGGCTACATGTATCACTTATTTTGTTTTTTGAAAAAAGAAATGTACCCCTCGGTTCGTTTACACATGTTCTACAATCAGTTTCTTTGGTTTTGTTAAACTGATTTCATTCTTGTTGCCATCTGCAAAAATGTACAACGCATCGACGTGCCCCTCACCCATGTTGCCATCCCAAAAAATGGATGCAGAGAATGCACTGTTTGTCTTGTATGCCTAAATTTTTATTTGTGAAGGTCAAAATGTTGTGTTTGAGAAGGTCAAGTGTGTTATGTGTATCTCAGCAAGTTCAAATAATTTAAACATGCAAAAGAAAAACATGGGAGATTTGCGATTTTTTAGAACTTGAAGTGACAAACAAATTTAAAAAGAGCATAAACAAAATTTAGGTCTATAAAATTCACTTCAAATCATTAACAGGAAAAAGAATGTTCTCTTTGTTCTTGAACAGAAACAAAAATTAATAAAAAAAAGTGAATGTAGTTTACTCTTTACAAAATCCTCAGAAATGTTTCGTTAAATCAATTGTGCTTCTCCGCTCTATACATGTTCATTAATATTGCCAACAAGCATACTATTTTCCAAAAAGTGGTTCGATGTTTATTACATGACTAGATTTTTTCTGCTACTAAGAAATAAACCAGGAAGTCCAAATTAAAAAGATGGAGAAGTTCGATGATTATAGAAACTACGATTTTTCTCGAATCTGTTGATGGGAAGGACATAAGAAGTTCACACAAAAAATAACACAATAGTACAAAAACAAGAGAGCACTTTGAAACAGATATTTCATCGTTTCTAATAAAAAAATTAAGAAGTTCAGATTTTAAACATAGAGCAGTTCAAAAAATCGTAAAAACGTGATTATCACCATTTCTAGAAAAACACTAGAAGTTCAAATTTAAAAAATAGACCTGTTCAATATTTATTACAAAACTTGGATTTCGCCGTCACTGAAAGAAAATAAACCAAGAAGTCCAAATTACAAAATAGATAAGTTCGATATTTATAAAGAAACTCATATTTTCCCTGTTACTAAAGAATAAAAATGATGAAGTTCAAATTAAAAAAGAGGAGTAGTTTGATGTATACGGGAAACTCAAATTATTACCGTTGTAAGAAAAATAAAACTATGAAGTTCAATTTACAAAAAATAATGTTTGCGGCGCAACAGGTTTAATGCTTGTTACAAACCCAAGGAAAGTCATTAAAAAAGGCATCTCAAACAATTTTATAAAAAACATTTTCTCTCTTAAAATAAACCTAGAAGTTCAAATTTAAAAACGGGGTGGCTCGATGTCTATCAAAATGTAGGATTTTTTCCGTTGCTAAAAGAAATTAAAGCAGGAAGTCCATATTAAAAAGATGGAGAAGTTCGACGATTATAGAAAACTCAAATTTTCCTCCTTATTAAAGAATGGAAACAAGAAATTCAAAAATTAAATAACAAGAAGTTCAACTTTTCAAAATAGAGCGCTTCAAAATTTCATAAAAATGATTAATAAAAAACCAGGAAGTCCATATTAAAAAGATGGAGAAGTTCGATGATTATAGAAAACTCAAATTTTCCTCGTTATTAAAGAATGGAAACAAGAAGTTCAAAAATAAAATAACAAGAATTTCAACTTTTAAAAATAGAGCACTTCAAAATTCATAAAAATGGATTAAGAAAATCCGATTAAAAATTAATAAAAAACTCAGGTATTTTCATGTAACCGAGAGAAGTTCAGATTGATAACTGCTAAAAGTTCACGTACTACACGGTGTGCATTTTGTATTAAAAATAATAAAAAAGCAAAGTCTTAAAGTTTTGTTGTTATAAGTTCAAGTCCTCTGTCGGAGAAAGTTAAAAAAATTGTTGTGAGAGAGGTTTGTACAAAAAGAATATTATTTGTGTAACACGGACGAATGGATGAGAAAATTACAAACGAAAATACGTCACAAAAGTTCAACGTGAAAATAGCAGGAAGTTCGACTACAATAGTGAATGAATTTCCGATGAAAAACTTTTAAATTGTCGCGAGTATGAAAAAACGATCAACACGGGAAAGATGCGTGTTTACATATGCTTTCCACCGGTATATTACTTGCTCAATCCCAGTGAGTGTTCCAATGAGTGGATGGAGATCTACGAGCAAAAAAAATCACGTGAAAAATAGAGTGAAGTTCAAGTAGAGATGCCGAGAAGTTCAGGTTCTTCACGTGGTAAAGGCAGAACGAATGATCTCGCCATTTTTGAAATTACTTGAAAACGGCTAGGAATCACAGAAAACCATCAATATGAAAAAATTTCGCATTTTCCGTAGTTTTTCAACGGTATATTATTTGCCCCAATAAAGTTTGTAGAAATTACGGCAAAATTATATTTTTAGCCATTTTCAAAGTTGACATAAAACTGCAATGAATTAGGAGAAACAATATATACAAAAAAGTTTTGCATTTCTTCAAGCTTTCCAACGCCATATCATTTGCTACATTTGGGCGTACGGTTACAAAATTAGCTCGAAAATACGAACTCAGTGGAACTTGTATCGTTTTCTAAATTACTTTTAAACCGTTCAAAATTAGAAAAAATAACTTTTAAAATGAAAAAGTAGCGCATTTTCATAAGCTTTCCAATGCCATAATATTTTCCTCAATTGAATTAGACGTTTAGAAATGACATCGAAAATACGAACTTGGGTGTTTCGTTTGCGAAATTCTACGATTTTCCGAATTACTCTATAACCGTAGGGAATTAGAGAAAAATTTCAACATGTGAAAGGAGCGGTTTTGCAGCAGCTTTCCAACGCCATATTATTTGCCTCATTCCGATAAATGGTTTAAAAATGCGATCGAAAATACGATTCATGTTTTTTGTATGAAGAAAAACGGTTTTCAAAACTGATCTTAAACCGCTTACATTTTGCCAAAAAATTAACTTGGGTCATGATACTGGTGTCCATAGCTTTCCAACGGTATATCACAAGCCCCATTTGAGCAATGTTGGCGGAAGTTCAACCTAGCACTAGGAGAAGTTCAGGTGGAACAACTCAGGCAGTAAAAGTGCTACAGAGCATTGTTTCAGGAGAAGTTCAAGTTTAAATAACATAGAAGATCTCATCATTTTTTAATTTACTTCAAAATGGAAGGAATATCATTTGTGTAAGTTCAAGTCCTCGATCGGAGAAAGTTAAAAAATAATATTGTGAGAGATGTTTATACAAAAGAAATATTATTTGTGTAACACTAACAAATGGATGAGAAAATTACAAACAAAAATACATCACAGAAGTTCAACGTGAAAACAGGAGGAAGTTCAACTACTACGCTGAATGAATTTTAGATGAAAAACTTTTAAAATCGTCGCGAGTATGAAAAGATGATCAACACGGGAAACTTGCGTGTTTACAGCAGCTTTCCATCGGTATATCACCTACTCAATTCCAGTGAATGGATGGAGAGCTACTTGTAGTAGATGGAGATCTACGAGAAAAAATACATGAAAAACAGAGTGAAGTTCAAGCACACACACTGAGAAGTTCAAGTTCTTCACGTGGTACATATTTGAAGAATCTGTTTCGCGATAAAGGCAGAATGCATGATCTCATCGTTTTCGAAATTACTTGAAAACAGCGAGGATTCAGAGAAAACCATCAACATGAAAAAGTTTTGAATTTTCCGTAGCTTTTCAGCGGTATATTATTTGCCCCATTCCGATAAAGTTTGTACAAGTTACGGTAAAAATACGTTTTTAGCCATTTTCAAAACTGACATAAAACCGTAATGAAATAGGAGAAACAATATATACAAAAAAGTGTCGCATTTCTCCAAGCTTTCCAGCGCCATATCATTTGCTGCATTTGGACGTACGGCTAAAAATTTAGCTCAAAAATACGGACTCGGTAGGACTTGGATCATTTTCTAAATTACCCTTAAACCATTCAAAATTAGAAAAAAACTTTCAAGATGAAAAAGTAGCGCATTTTCATAAGCTTTCCAACGCCGTATCATATGCCTCCATTGGATTAGCCATTTAGAAATGACATCGAAAAAACGAACTGAGCTGTTCGGTTTACGAAATTTTACGTTTTTCCAAATTATTCTTTAACCATAGGGAATTAGACAAAACTTTCAACATGTGGAAGGAGTGGTTTTGCAGCAGCTTTCCAACGCCATATTATATGCCTCATTCCGATAAACGGTTTAGAAATGCGATCGAAAATACGATTCACGTTTTTTGTGCGAAGAAAAAACGGTTTTCAAAACTGCTCTTAAAGCGCTTATATTTTGCCAAAAATTTAAGTTGGGTCATGATATTGGTGTCCATAGTTTTCCAACGGTATATCGCAAGCCCCATTTGGGCAACATTCATGGAAGTTCAACCTAGTATACAGGAAAGTTCAACATACTACTAGCAGGGCAGGTCAGGTTGTGATCAGAATATTATTCTGATCCCGTGATCAAAATAGGTTTTATATATATATATATATATATATATATATATATATATATATACACTATTCTGATCCTGGGATCAGAATAGTTATTTGGATCACGATCGGCCCTATAAGGCCCGCGGAGACCTTGCCGAACTTCCCACTACCCGCACCCACCTGCCGCCCTCTCCCCCACTACCACGCGCGATGCGGCCTGACCAACCCACCCCCGCCGGCGTCGCCCCTCCCAACCTTCACCGTCACCGACGTCGCCCGTCCCAACCTTCACCACGCCCGGCGCCGCCCCTCCCAAACTTCACCGCTGCCTGCATCCCTCCGGCGCTGCCCCTCCCAACCTGCACCGCCGCCTGCATCCCGCGAAAGCCCCGGCCCCCGGAGAGCCACGCCCTGAACTTCTGGTCGAATCTGACCGGATCCCGGCGATGTCCTCCGCCCTGGCGACGCGAGCGCCCCCTTTCCTGGCTCCACACATCCCCGCGCCATCCCCTCCCCTGGATCCTTGACGAGCTCCGATGCCGTGTCAAGGAACACCGTGGTCGTCTCCCCAACCGCCATGCCTCCCTCTCCCGCATCCAAAAGCCCCAGCGACGCGCGCCGCCACGCCGCCGCCCACCACCATCGGGATGTCCTCCTCTGCGCGCGGATCCGGTCTTGCCCGAGCTCCCCCCGGGACGGAGGAACACAGGGCAGAGGCACCACCACCGGGAGGAGCAGAACAAGGGGCGCCGGCACTAGGAGCAGCTCACCGCGCCTCACTTGGACACCTCCTCCCTTCTCCCTCCAACAGACCGTCCTGCAGCCACGCACCCCACCGCCGGCGCCGCTCCTCACCCCTGGCGTCGCCAAGAGCCTACACCACCTCGGGCCTTCTCCCACGCAGACAGTGGCGGCTTCCTCTTCCTCCAGCTGCTCGCGCCCCTCGGTGGAGGACTCTCGCTATCGCCTCTGCAACCCCTGCCTCAGCATCCATCACAGGCGACCTTCTCTGGCTTGTCTGGTCGACCTTCCCATCGTCTCTTACTTGAACATCTGAATTGTTGCTACTCCTCTGTGTAAATCTGCTGCTAGATGAAGACCATGTAAATCTAAACATTCTAAATCCGCTACACTACTACGGTTGCTCTATGTTGTGCCCTTTTGTTGGGTTAAGCTGTTGTTATTTGCTAGCTTTGCCATAGGCTGCTACAGCACTTGGAGCTTGGAATCGATTTCTTCATTAGGTGTGTACTTGGACTGTCGATAGGTAGCTCTGATGTTTGTTTCTACAATATTGTTTGCAATTTAGTAATGTTGGTATGAATGCTTCTCTGTTCTTCGTCTTATATTATGTTAAATAAACAATTGGGTCTGCATAAAAAAAGAGTCCCTTTCTAATTTTGATTAGCTGTTCATTTCATATGTTGTTAAAAAAGAAATATGGAGCAGTTAAACCAGAGTATCATCGACAGAGCAGTTAAAACATCCGCTCATGGATACAACTATAGAAGGAGCAGGTGAATTGCTTCTTGTTAGTTAGAACTGATGTCTTATTCTTCAGTCTGTTTTCATCTTGGACTACTGCGTACTTGCTATTAGAGGAGTGAAACCAGAGCATGTGGTTGTTTGATCAGCAGTTAATTCTTCATGGGCATATGCTCAGTCACTAGCCAGTAGTAATCCAGTTATGTTTTTTAATTCATATACAACGTTTTGCCTTATTTCCCTCACCACTTTCAGGTTAAAAAAAGATTTTTTGATGGCTCAGTCGAAACACACTTGCACTACAAATACATGGACTAGTGATTTGTGGAACTTAAGCTACAGAGAATTGAGGTACTGCTTTGTTTCTTGGATGATTGCATACATTACTGAAAATTCTACCTGCAATACAAAAAGTAGGTACCAGAAATGAAGAAATTTATTTTGTTGGAGCAACCATGCAGAGCAAACTTTCATTTATTTTTCTAAATGGCATACCTTAATTTATCCTATCTTTCTTTGCTAACATCAATACTTTTTCTTCGTGGCAGCCCCCACACGCCGCCGCCCCATCCGCCGCTGCGACAAGCAACCCTGGGATTGCCACGACCTCGGCCATTAGATACAGGCTAGAAGTTAGCTTATTTTTTCTCGGTGAGGCCTTTTTTTTCTTGTGTCTGTTTGGTTTGTGAATTTTTGCTACTACTAACAGGGTATAGAATAGCCTCTGAACTTCTATGTTTTTTCTGCAGGTGTTCATGCTATGGCTAGTAACCTTTTGATGCCACTGTATACCACAATACATAGGACAGGCTGTTCACATTATCACCCCTTGAAAAGCTCCTAACCGGGTTCAGTTGTGTAAATTCGATGTCAACCAGGTGTTTGATAATTGTTGAACTAGTGTTATACTACGTTGAAGTATAATATGTGGGCTCTGCACTGCTGCCCAGCTGCCACACTGGATTCTGTGTTGAGAGAGTAAAAAGTTATTTCTCGGCATTTTGTATAAGTTCCTAACTACTACGGCTACACTTTGTTTTGGATTCTCGACGTTCTATACAAGTTCCTAGTAACTACTCCCTCTGTCCCATAATATAAGAGCATTTTTTATACTAGTGTAGTGTCAAAAATGCTTTTATATTATGGGACGGAGGGAGTAGGATTTTTTTCTGTTAGAAATGAATAACACCAAGAAGTGCAAATTAAAAAATCAAGAAGTTCAATTTAAAAAAAATATAATAGTTCAATGTACATCAAGAACCCAGATTTTCCTTGTTATTAAATAATAAGCCAAAAAGTTCGATTTCAAAAAATGGAGTAGTTCGATATTTAGTACAAAAACTCGAGTTTTTATCGTTACTAATGAATACACCAAAAAGATCGGTTACAAATAACAAAGAAGTTTGACATTTACTAATAAAACTTCAAAATTTCCAATTTCTAGAAATACACAGAGGTTCAAAAAATGAAAAAGAGAGTAGTTTGATGAAAGAACATGCGGTGCCCCCATGTTCGGTTTTGGTAATTGATGACAATCTCTATGGACTAATGCTTTCCTTGAGTTACATTTGAAGGTTTTGTCCATAGGCTTTTCTTGGAGTACATGTGTTGGTTTCAAGGAGAGTTTGTGTCGACCAAGGTGCTATTCAAGGAATTATCCAAAGATTGGTCATTTGAGAGTTGAGCTTATTGCAAGCATGTCTTGAGGAATAAGATTGTGTGATCATTCATGTTTACCTTCAAGACATCATCCAAACGAAGAGAGTTGGAAAGATTCAAGGTTGATCAAGACTAAGTCAAGAGTGAATCAAGTTGATCAACTCACAAAGAGTAGAAGATGTACCGAGAGGGATCAAGTGATCCCATGGTATGGTAAGCATTGTCCATTGCACTTTGTGTACTAACCCATGGTCTATGTGAGAGTCTATGTGGGGTTAGGTACGTGTCCATGGGCTTGCGTCAAGAGGATGATATCATACAACCCATGGGAAGGATGACATGAAGTGGTGATCGTCATCAAGATTGCCGTGTGCAATTTCAAGTGGAGAATCACGAAGAGATCAAGTGCTTGAAGCTTGCCATCCATTGTGGTGTCAATGGACTTGTGAAGATGTGCTGAAGAGTGGCTCACCCATAGTGGAGTATGGGGGAGCAATCATCTAGTCTTCATCGACCCAACGCAATCAAGAAAGGTGGTCCATCTTGAGGAGGACAAGATCGTCATCATCTAACTCAAGTGGATCATGTGCAAGGCAAAGGTTTGCCCTTCATAGGTTTTCTATTTTACCGGTCTCATGGTGGTAGTTGGGATACCGGGTTATATGATCGATAGCCGTACTATCAAGGGGGGCTCTCAAGTGAGTAGCTTGATCGTATCGTTCGTCAAGAGCTCAAACCATTGCATCCTTGCATCATGTTTCTTGATTCTTGTTTGGTTCTCTTTCTGAGTCTTAGAGCTTATGGTCATCTTGATGACAAGCTTGGTTTCATCGAAAACGGAGTTCGCATGCGTCTTCTATGATGTTTTCGGTGTTGGAGGTTTTACCGGTCTTTTCCGAGGAAGGGTTCTCACCATTTTCTTATGGGACTTTTCTCATTTGCTTCTTATTGATATTTCTTTGAAGATTGTATTAGCCCTTGTCGCTAGCTTTCCAACAAACTTGGTTTCATCGAATTCGGAGTCCGTTTGCAAAAGTTGTGGCAGTTTTGGTGTTCTGAAAAGGCTGCAGCGGTACTACCGCGAATTGGAGCGGATGTAATTTTTTACTACCGCTTCAGAGCAGTACTACCGTGGCTCCTACAGCGGTAGTACCGCTCCGGACCAAAAACTTGTCCCAAGTCTTGCGGTGGTAGGCCCGGATGTATTTTTTAGTACCGCTCGCAAGCAGTAGTACTGCTACCATTTGCGGTAGTACCGTGAGGTCGAGCGGTAGTACCGTGAGGACGAGCGGTAGTACCGCTCCGGCGGTTCTTCTGGCCTTTTGCCTCCTCGCTGTTGTTTTTCAAAGGGGTACTTACGCCCTAGCGGTAGTACCGCTCCTTGGAGCGGTAGTACCGCTCTGTGCGGGCTGTGAGCATAACGGTTGGATTTTTTCCCCACCTATAAAAGGGGGTCTTCTTCCCCAATGAACCTTATCTCTTGAGCTCGTTTTTGCCCCCATTGTTGACCTTCTTTGAGCTTGCTAACTCTCAATCCCTTCATGGATTCTTGCTAGTTTTTGAGGGAAGAGAGAGAGGAGATCTAGATCCACATTTCCACCAATCACTTTCTCCTCTATGTGAGGGGAACCCCTTGGATCTAGATCTTGGAGTTCTTGGTGTTCTCCTTCTTGTTCTTCCTCTCATTTTCCTCCCTAGCATTAGTTGCTCCGGTGGGATTTGAGAGAGAAGAACTTGGGCACTTCGTGTGCCCTTGCCATTGCATTTGGTGCATCGGTTTGAGTTCTCCACGGTGATACGTGGAAGTGAAGTTTGAGAAGCTTATTACTCTTGGGTGTTTGGGCGCCCTAGATCTTGTTCCTCTTGGGTGCCTTGGCGCCCTAGACGGTCGGTGTTGTTCGGAGCTCAATCATTGTGGTGTAAAGCTCCGGGCAAGCGTCGGGGTCTCCAATTAGGTTGTGGAGATCGCCCCAAGCAATTTGACGGGTACCGGTGACCGCCCCAAGGGTTGCCAAAGTGTACGGGTTCGGTGACCGCCCCCAAGGGTTGCCATTTGTATGGGTTTGGTGACCGCCCTCAAGGGTCCCTTAGTGGAATCACGGCATCTTGCATTGTGCGAGGGCGTGAGGAGATTACGGTGGCCCTAGTGGCTTCTTGGGGAGCATTGTGCCTCCACACTGCTCCAAACGGAGATTAGCATCCGCAAGGGTGTGAACTTCGGGATACATCATCGTCTCCGTGTGCCTCGGTTATCTCTTACCCGAGCTCTTTACTTATGCACTTTACTTTGTGATAGACATATTGTTTCTTATCATATATCTTGCTATCACCTAGTAGTCTATCTTGCTTAGCATAAGTTGTTGGTGCACATAGGTGAGCCTAGTTGTTGTAGGTTTTGTGCTTGACAAATTAACCGCTAAGTTTATTCCGCATTTGTTCAAGCCTAAACCGTAATTATTTTAAAACGCCTATTCACCCCCCCCCCTCTAGGCGACATCCACGATCTTTCAATTGGTATCAGAGCCTTGTCTCTCTTTGTTAGGCTTAACCGCCTAGAGAGTAAAGATGTCGACTAGAGGATTAGGATTCTCTGACACTCTTAGTTTTGATGGCACAAATTTTGATGTTTGGGTAATTCGCATGCTTAATCTCTTTAGGGTCATGGACCCAAATTTAGAGCGAATTGTAGATATGGGTTTTTCTCCTCCAAAGGATCCCCAAAGATTATCTTTAGAGGATGAGAGAAACTCTTATCTCAATGCTCAAGCTTCTAATGTGCTTTTCGATGCTTTGAGCAATGTAGTTATATTTCAACTCATGCCGTTCCGGGATGCTCATGAGTTGTGGATAAAGCTTCAAGATAAATATGGTGTGTCCAAGTTTTGTGGGGATGATTGTTCTCCCTCCACATCCGGCCGTATAGTCTTCTCAACTTCCTCTACTTCACCTACATGTGGTTTGACACAAGGTAATGATATGGTGAGTAGTGTTGGTCATTGCAATGATGATAGTATGCTTATTGTGGATGATCCTCCATCACTATCTTATTGCAATGCTTCTTCTTTCGACTTTAACACTTCGAGCACCATACATGTTTCACATGCTTGTGTTGATAGTCCATGCATATATTGTAGAAATTGTTTGACTAAATCTCATGATGATATGCTTGCTATATCTTGTTGCCATGATAAAAATGCTTGTATTTCCTTGAGTTGTGGTGCTAACAATGTAGAGGAAACCCAACACTCCATGGAACAAGATGTGGTTTTAAATGGTGCTTCAAGGGATCCTACATCATCATCTATTGCTTTTTACCTTATGGCTAAGGCTTCAAAGGTATCTCCTACTTTGAAACCCAATATGTCTCTTGATGATGATGTTGATGCTAATGATGATAAGGATAATGATGAAGAGAATGATAATGTTGCCTCCTTAAAAATTAAGGGGGAAATGGTTTTTAAAGCTCTTAATAAAAATAAAATTGCTCGTTCCAACTTCATGGAAATCATGTCCATTGCCATTGAGGGCAAGAAATATATTGATGAGTTGGAATCTCGTCTTGAGGAGCATGAGGTCACCATTGATAAAATGGAAGGTCATGAGCGTGATTACGCTAATGAGATCGCGGACCTCTCCCAAGCTCTCGAACTTGAACAAACCACCAAGGAATCTCTTGAGGAAACTTTTGCTCTAGAATTATCTAGAGTGAGGGAAGCTCGTGATAGAGCTCTTGAGGTGGCCAATGATTTTGAAATTAAAAATGAGGAGCTTGAAGTTGCACATGCTAAACTCCTTGAGGACTTTGAGCGCCTCAAAAATGGCTCAAGGGTCATTAAGAGTGAGCTCATCAAACTCACCGAGTCTCATGCTCAACTTAAAGCTTCGTATTCAAAAGAGCTTTCCAAGGTGTCCTCTCCTCTTGTTGTTAATGATGATGCTTGTGCTACTAACTCTATCTCTTGTGAAGCATCCATTTTGAAGGAGAATGTTGAGCTAAGGGCTCAACTTGAGTTGCTATCTAGCAATTATGGGATGTTGGAAGTAAATCATGTAAAGCTCACAAGCTCTCATGATGATCTTCTAATATCCCATAATGTGCTAAAGTTAGCTCATGAGGCCATTCTTGCTAAGGTAACATCTAGTGAGCCTCATGTGGATACTAGCACTACTTTTATTCAAAATGCTATATTGCCTTGTGCTAGTCCTCGCGATTCATCCATGCATAACATTGGTACATCTTGTGATGAATTGCTTTCCTTGCCTTGTTGCTCTAACGATGAATCTTATACTTCCTCTAGTACTTGTGTTGAGACTAACCATGTAGAGGAAATCAAAGAGCTCAAGGCCCAAGTCACTTCTTTGAAGAAAGACTTGGAAAAGAGTCATGAAGGGAAATCCACACTCAACAATATCTTGAGTGTGCAAAAATCCCCCAATGACAAAGGTGGACTTGGATTCAACTCCAATAAGAAGAAGTCCAAGATGATCAAGAAGAAGGGCCAAGAACAAGTCAAGAATTCGGCCAAGATTATTTGCTTCAAGTGAAAAATTGAAGGGCATCATGTTAGATCTTTCCCATTGAAGAAGAAACCCATTAGTGATAAGCAACAAGGGAAGCGGCCACAAGTTCATTCTCATGCTCAACCTCAAGTTGAAGAAAAGCCTCTTCCCAAGAAGACTCAAGCTTATGCTTCTCAAGTTGAGAAATCAAGTGAGAAGAAAGTGAAGAGTAGACGTTGCTACCTATGTCGCGAGAAAGGTCACTTCGCCTCTTCATGCACTAGTGGTAACTTATCCAACCCAATTATTATTGATGATATCTATTCTCTTGGGAAGGATAATGTTGGCAATGTGTTTGCCAAATTTGTTGGTGCTCAAAGTGGTGTCAAGAAAAGAACCATTTGGGTAGCCAAGCCTATTGTGACTAACCTCTTAGGACCCAACTTGGTTGGGGACCAACAAGCTCAAACTTGATCAATAGGTGATATTGGAGGTCATTGGAGACTTGGCTACATTATGAAGAATTAAGGGGACTTCATCATTCTTATTGTCTCAAGCCAAGTCATTCGGATTATCAAGTTTCTATCTTATATCCAATGTTCCTCCTTGCGGTAACTCGTGCTTAAAGTGTCTACATTGATAGTTACTTGCCCCTTTGCATGTTTGGTTTCGTTCTTGCATGTGTTTGTATATGTTGTGCTTCCAACTTGATTATCTTGATCAATCAAGTATGTGTGTGTTGGTTTGCACATCATGTACATGTGTGTCGTTCGTTGAGCCTTTGTGCATCTTGGTCATATCTTAGTTGGCTCTTGTGAGAGATTAATGGAATATCCCATTGTGGGGGAGTGATGTGCTTTGTGCACCTCACAATCCTATAAATGTGTGTACATGAGGAATACCATCTAGTATTGATATTACAAGATTATCTAGTCGCTATGTGGTATGTATTCTCATGTGAAATTCAAATTCTAAGTAGTCCATTAATTATCTCTTGTTGGATCCTTTAATTGCCTCTTGTCTATCTTTAATTGGTATCACATTATGGGGGAGTAATATGCTATGTGTATATTACTAGCCTAGAAAATGTGAACATTTGAGATATTGTCATCTAGAGTTGATATTGTAAATTATCTTGTTCCTAGGTGGCATGTTAGCTCTACAAGTTGCAATTTCCTTTTTGGTTGGTGTGAAGATGATGTCGGATATCCTTGCTATCTACCACCGGGAATTATTTCCATTTACTTCTTGTCTTTTGACAATTGGTACTCACTTTTGTGGTAGAATTTATTGATCATATTTACATTGGCTTTTGCTTTTTATTTGTCTTTTCTCTTGCCAAGGATTGTATCAACTCCCTTTATCTTCCATACCACTTGTGGATCTTGTTTATTTCTTGATCTTGTCTAGTGTTTTCTAGATATAGTAAAAGTGGTGATCCCATATCATGCATTTTGTATTCAAATGCAATTTCTCTGTAATGCACTAGTCTTGGGGGAGCTACCCTATTTTCTATAAAACACTCATCTTGTGATCCTTATCAAGTGTGTGTCGGTGGAAGGCAAGTCATTTCTTTTGGGTACTTTGTGCTATCATGAAACTTTGTAGAGAGCTTGGTTTGTTTGGAACCATCCTCTCTTTTGGGGGTTTGATATCTTTTATTTAGTGTGTATCATCGGATATCTCATTTCTTGATGTATCTATTATGGATATCCTCCAAGTGATGAGTTATTCATTTGGTATCTTTTCTTCACTAGTTTTTTTTCTTTGTCATTTGGTATCGGTTCTTGAAAGTCTTGAGCATGCATATTAACTTCATGTAGTTTCTTTGGCATGCTTTCTTTCTTTGACCCAATATATAGGGAACTCCACCAAGTCTCAAAATGGATGAGATGTGCATGAAGCTCATTTTCATATCTATATGCACATATTTATGTGGAGTTTGTCCTATGTCTTGTTGGTTCTCTAACTCTTTGGTCCCAATGAGTTTGGGTACCATTTTGTTTGTGTTGTTGTTCTAGGAACAAGTGGAGATGCATTGGATGCTCGGCTCACTCACAAGGAAGGTGGTGTCACCATGTGCTTATTGGAGTCAAGCTAGGATGATTAATGAACTACTATCTACCTTTAATTGCCATCTACTACATCCATCCAATGGTATCTCGGTAACAAGTATCATCATCTACTTCATGCACACATTTCTTGCATCAACCTTTCGTAGGTGTATCATGGCATGTTATCCATTATCTCTTGTGATACTTGTTTCCTTTCTCAAAGCATCCCAACAATGATGTCTTGTTGCTAGTTGTGATGTCTTTGATGTTCGTGTGGTTGGAATTCATTTATATGCAATAAGACCATATCTAGCCTTGTGCTATGCTCTCAAGAAAATATCTTATTGGTATATGTATGACTTCTGTTTGGATATCTTGTTCCTTCATGTTGTAACTATTTCGGGTGTACATCCTTCTTTGTAGATATATATCATCATGATTTCGTCTACCTAGAACCTTATACACTTGAGAGAAATTACATCTCTAGATGATATCCTTTCTTTCACGCCCACCTTGCCTTTCTTATGTTATTTCTTTGGTGGCTCCGTGAAAGCTTTTGCCTTGAGTGCGTATCGTATCTCGTTGCATCTTGATGCACTCTTGTGTGGTGAAGATTATTTTCCTCATGCTTATCTCTATGAGGCTTTTTCCATCTTAATTGGTATCCCTCGTCTTGATGAGGCTTTCATCTTCTATCTTCGCCACGGGTTGTCACAAGCATAGGTTCTTTATATGCTTATTAGTTAGCTTGTGAACCCATTTGCTAGTTGTATGTGGGAATGATAGGCCTTGCACTATGTTGCCTCATTTTTTTCAAGACTTTATTGATGCTTAATGATCATCCGTACATTAGTCTTCTCAAGTGCATTGCCTTGACTCACACACATCATTTTGGTTGAGCCCATTCTTAAGTTGCCTTTTTCACTTATTGCTCAACCATGTGTTTGTTACATGTACTAGGCTTAGTTCCCTATATGCTCACTTGCACTTGTTGTAAGTTTCTATTGATTTTGAGGGAGCTATGATCCTATTTTGTGCACTTTGTATCCAAATACAAAAATTCTTATGTGTGCACAAATCATGGGGAGCTTCTCTAGTTTCTTTAGAACACTCCTTTGTTCTTATCATAATATCCTTTATTCATGTAGCTCGTAGGATCTTTGGCCTAGTTGGTTCAATTGGTATCTTTTGATAGCTTGCTTCAATTGGTATCTTTTGATTGCTTGATTGCTTGTTTCTCTCTTTGTTATGTCCTTGTGGCATATCATTCCTTTAGCAATCTTGGTGCCTCAATATAGTTGGTCTTCCTCCAAGTATTACCGTTGGATATGTGTATTGCATTCCACTCTCTTGTTGAGAAATACACAATTTATGGAGGAACACAATTTATATTGGCCTTCTATGCTTTTTTCCCATTTTGGCAATCGATGCCAATGGGGGAGAAGTTTCAAAGAGTTTTGTGGAGAAGTCTTCAGAGTTTTCCCCTTGCTTTGGTTTTGTTCCTAAGCATTTGCATCTCATACACATGCATTATTGGTTGTTGCATTGCTTGGTGATGCATAATTCCTTGTATAAACTCTCGTGAAAGTGATTGTCATCAATTACCAAAATAGGGGAGATTGAAAGAACATGCGGTGCCCCCATGTTTGGTTTTGGTAATTGATGACAATCTCTATGGACTAATGCTTTCCTTGAGTTACATTTGAAGGTTTTGTCCATAGGCTTTTCTTGGAGTACATGTGTTGGTTTCAAGGAGAGTTTGTGTCGACCAAGGTGCTATTCAAGGAATTATCCAAAGATTGGTCATTTGAGAGTTGAGCTTATTGCAAGCATGTCTTGAAGAATAAGATTGTGTGATCATTCATGTTTACCTTCAAGACATCATCCAAACTAAGAGAGTTGGAAAGATTCAAGGTTGATCAAGACTAAGTCAAGAGTGAATCAAGTTGATCAACTCACAAAGAGTAGAAGATGTACCGAGAGGGATCAAGTGATCCCATGGTATGGTAAGCATTGTCCATTGCACTTTGTGTACTAACCCATGGTCTATGTGAGAGTCTATGTGGGGTTAGGTACGTGTCCATGGGCTTGCGTCAAGAGGATGATATCATACAACCCATGGGAAGGATGACATCAAGTGGTGATCGTCATCAAGATTGCCGTGTGCGATTTCAAGTGGAGAATCACGAAGAGATCAAGTGCTTGAAGCTTGCCATCCATTGTGGTGTCAATGGACTTGTGAAGATGTGCTGAAGAGTGGCTCACCCATAGTGGAGTATGGGGGAGCAATCATCTAGTCTTCATCGACCCAACGCAATCAAGAAAGGTGGTCCATCTTGAGGAGGACAAGATCGTCATCATCTAACTCAAGTGGTTCATGTGCAAGGCAAAGGTTTGCCCTTGATAGGTTTTCTATTTTACCGGTCTCATGGTGGTAGTTGGGATACCGGGTTATAGGATCGATAGCCGTACTATCAAGGGGGGCTCTCAAGTGAGTAGCTTGATCGTATCGTTCGTCAAGAGCTCAAACCATTGCATCCTTGCATCATGTTTCTTGATTCTTGTTTGGTTCTCTTTCTGAGTCTTAGAGCTTATGGTCATCTTGATGACAAGCTTGGTTTCATCGAAAACGGAGTTCGCATGCGTCTTCTATGATGTTTTCGGTGTTGGAGGTTTTACCGGTCTTTTCCGAGGAAGGGTTCTCACCATTTTCTTATGGGCCTTTTCTCATTTGCTTCTTATTGATATTTCTTTGAATATTGTGTTAGCCCTTGTCGCTAGCTTTCCAACAAACTTGGTTTCATCGAATTCGGAGTCCGTTTGCAAAAGTTGTGGTAGTTTTGGTGTTCTGAAAAGGCTGCAGCGGTACTACCGCGAATTGGAGCGGATGTAATTTTTTACTACCGCTCCAGAGCAGTACTACCGTGGCTCCTACAGCGGTAGTACCGCTCTGGACCAAAAACTCGTCACAAGTCTTGCGGTGGTAGGCCGGATGTATTTTTTAGTACCGCTGGCAAGCAGTAGTACTGCTACCATTTTGCGGTAGTACCGTGAGGTCGAGCGGTAGTACCGTGAGGACGAGCGGTAGTACCGTGAGGACGAGCGGTAGTACCGCTCCGGTGGTTCTTCTGGCCTTTTGCCTCCTCGCTGTTGTTTTTCAAAGGGGTACTTCCGCCCTAGCGGTAGTACCGCTCCTTGGAGCGGTAGTACCGCTATGTGCGGGCTATGAGCATAACGGTTGGATTTTTTCCCCATCTGTAAAGGGGGTCTTCTTCCCCAATGAACCTTATCTCTTGAGCTCGTTTTTGCCCCCATTGTTGACCTTCTTTGAGCTTGCTAACTCTCAATCCCTCCATGGATTCTTGCTAGTTTTTGAGGGAAGAGAGAGAGGAGATCTAGATCCACATTTCCACCAATCACTTTCTCCTCTATGTGAGGGGAACCCCTTGGATCTAGATCTTGGAGTTCTTGGTGTTCTCCTTCTTGTTCTTCCTCTCATTTTCCTCCCTAGCATTAGTTGCTCCGGTGGGATTTGAGAGAGAAGAACTTGGGCACTCCGTGTGCCCTTGCCATTGCATTTGGTGCATCGGTTTGAGTTCTCCACGGTGATACGTGGAAGTGAAGTTTGAGAAGCTTATTACTCTTGGGTGTTTGGGCGCCCTAGAGCTTGTTCCTCTTGGGTGCCTTGGCGCCCTAGACGGTTGGTGTTGTTCGGAGCTCAATCATTATGGTGTAAAGCTCCGAGCAAGCGTCGGGGTCTCCAATTAGGTTGTGGAGATCGCCCCGAGCAATTTGACGGGTACCGGTGACCGCCCCCAAGGGTTGCCAAAGTGTACGGGTTCGGTGACCGCCCCCTAGGGTTGCCATTTGTACGGGTTCGGTGACCGCCCTCAAGGGTCCCTTAGTGGAATCACGACATCTTGCATTGTGCGAGGGCGTGAGGAGATTACGGTGGCCCTAGTGGCTTCTTGGGGAGCATTGTGCCTCCACACCGCTCCAAACGGAGATTAGCATCCGCAAGGGTGTGAACTTCGGGATACATCGTCGTCTCCGCGTGCCTCGGTTATCTCTTACCCGAGCTCTTTACTTATGCACTTTACTTTGTGATAGACATATTATTTCTTATCATATATCTTGCTATCACCTAGTAGTCTATCTTGCTTAGCATAAGTTGTTGGTGCACATAGGTGAGCCTAGTTGTTGTAGGTTTTGTTCTTGACAAATTAACCGCTAGGTTTATTCCGCATTTGTTCAAGCCTAAACCGTAATTATTTTAAAACGCCTATTCACCCCCCCCCTCTAGGCGACATCCATGATCTTTCATTTGATGTCTATAAAAGTTGAAAAATTTCGATGCTAAACTGTAGTCTCGTTTTTGGCATTTCAAATTTTAAAAAATGGAGTAGTTCGATGTATACAAGAAAACTCAAATTTTCTAGTTTTTATGCAAAATTAAAGTATGAAGTTCAAATTTTTTTAAAAAATGTACGATGTTTACATAAAAACCATTTTTTTATTTTCAAAGAATAAAACTAAGAAGTTTAAATTAAAAAAGCAGAGAAGTTCAGAGATTATAAAAACCTAGGATTTACATGCTCAATTTTGATGAGTGTTTTAAGTAGAGAGCAAGTCAAAAGTGATAACAACCAGAAGTTCACGTACATGGTGTGTGTTTCATAAGTGAAAAAATGAATAAAAAGGCAAAGTCCAAATTTTTTGCTAGAAGTTCAAGTACTCGGCCCGAGAAAGTTAAAAAATTCTTATGAGAGAGGTTGAACAAAAATATGTGATAGAAGTTCAAGGTGGAAACAGAGGGAAGTTCAACTACTACACGTGATGCGTTTCAGATAAGAATATAAGAATAGAAAACAAAAGGCTTAAAAGGTTTGTTGCAAGAAGTGCACGTGCTCCTTCGTGCATGGTTCAGAATTTATATCGCGGGACGCCCGACCTCCAATTACATGTGTTAAAAATGGCAAAAACTGACGTCCAACCTTCAATTGCGTGTAATTCGATGTATACACAAAAATGTGACAGAAGTTCATAATGAAAACAACGAGAAGTTCAAGCACTGCAAGGAATGCATTTCAGGTGAGAATAAGAAGTATAGAAAAATAAAATCTTAAAAGGTTTGTTGGAAGAAGTTCAAGTGCTATGTCCGGAGAAGTTCAAAAATTCTTGCGAGAGAGGTTCACCTTGTATTTCCATGTTTGATTTTTTTTCATACAAAAATCCAATACAACTTTTTACTCAAAAAATATAAAAGGGGAAGTTCAAATTGAAATAACAGACAAGTTCGGAGTTTATTAAAACATAGGATTTACCTGTTCAAAAAATAAAAAACACAACGCCATTTTTTGCACTTTTAAAAACAACTCATAAACGAAAAAACTGGTTGCTAGAAGTTCAAGTGCTCGGCGAGGGAAAGTTCAAAAAATTATTGTGAGAGAGGTTCACCGTGTATTTAGATGTCCAAAAATACAAAAAAAAATGTTGTTTTTTGTGTTTTAAAATAATTATCTCAAACCAGAGAGAAGTTCAAAGTGATAATAACCAGAAGTTCACGTAGTACATGGTGTGTATTTCATATAAAAATAAAAAAATTAAAGTGAAACAGAGTGAAGTTCAAACAAACATGCCTCAGAAATTCAACTACTTCACGTAGTGCAAAAATCAGCACGTCAAAAACAGAGTGAGGTTCAAACAGACATGTCTGAGAAGTTCAACTACTTCACGCAGTGCATTTCCATTCGCAATGAAGTCAGAAATCATGATCTCGTCATTTCTCTAATTTACTTCAAAACGACGGGAATATCGGAGAAAATTAAAAACATTATTGTGAGAGAGGTTTGTACAAAAGAAATCTCATTTGTGTAACACTGATGAAAATGGATGGGAAAATTAAAAACAAAAATACGTCATAGAAGTTCAACGTGAAAACAGTAGGAAGTTCAACTACTATAGTGAATGAATTTCAAATGAAAACTTTTAAAATTGTCGCGAGTATGAAAAAACGATCAACACGGGAAAGTTGCATGTTTACAACAGTTTTCCATCGGTATATCACTTGCTCAATTCCGGTGAGTGGATGGAGAGCTACGAGCAAAACAATCACGTGAAAAACAGAGTGAAGTTCAGGTACACGCGCCGAGAAGTGCAGATTCTTCACACGGTGCATTTTCGAAGAATCTGTTTCGCGATAAAGGCAGAACGAATGATCTCGCCATTTTCGAAATTACTTGAAAACGGTCAGGATTCAGAGAAAACCATCAACATGAAAAAGTTACGCATTTTCCGTAGCTTTTCAGCGGTATATTATTTGCCCCATTCCGATAAAGTTTGTAGAAATTACGGCAAAAATGTGTTTTAACCATTTTCAAAACTGACATAAAACCGTAATGAATTAGGAGAAACAATATATACAAAAAAGTTTCGCATTTCTTCAAGCTTTCCAACGCCATATCATTTGTTGCATTTGGACGTACGGTTAAAAAATTAGCTCGAAAATACGAACTCGGTGGAACTTGTACCGTTTTCTAAATTACTTTTAAATCATTCAAAATTAGAAAAAACTTTTAACATAAAAAAGTAGCGCATTTTTATAAGCTTTCCAACGCCATATTATTTGCCTCAATTAGATTAGCCGTTTAGAAATGGCATCGAAAATACGAACTCGGGTGTTCGGTTTGCGAAATTTTACGACTTTCCGAATTACTCTTTAACCGTAGGGAATTAGAGAAAACTTTCAACATGTGGAAGGAGCGGTTTTGCAGCAGCTTTCCAACGCCATATTATTTGCCTCATTCCGGTAAACGATTTAAAAATGCGATCGAAAATACGATTCACGTTTTTTATATAAAAAACGGTTTTTAAAACTGCTTTTAAACCGCTTACATTTTGCCAAAAATTTAACTTGGGTCATGATACTGATGTCCATAGCTATCCAACGGTATATCGCAAGCCCCATTTGGACACCTTTTAGCTGAAGTTCAACCTAGTACTCAGGGAAGGTCAGGCGCGTTACTCGGGAATTTCATGTTGCGATCAGAATATTGTTCTGATCCCGTGATCAGAATAGTGTTTATATATATATATATATATATATATATATATAAACATATATATGACTCGAAATTTTGTGCCAAATCAATCTCCCAATGGTGATGTCGATCAACCCAATAGGTAACGGCTGAATGTACAAATTGGATGCTCCATGCTTCTGCTTAGCCACAATAGGTAGTAACGTAGACTAGTAACATGCACATGTTACTAGTGTATGTTACTACCTTTATAGTGAGGAGTAACATATGTGTGATAACATGAAACACTTCATTTATTAAGCTATAAACTCATCTTGTCTTCATATGTGTGATGTTACTCATACTAGTAGTAACTAGCTATGTTACTACATACTTCTCTTTCTTCATTTATTGCTTGCCACATCATCTGTTTTATTTAGATATGTGTGATGTTACTATCTATGTTACTCCCATTGTGGATAGTCTAAGATATCTCTTGGATATAAGTAATTAAACGAGTTGTGCATGCACATAAACAATCAATTGGTTTGGTACATAATTTGTATTGTCGGCTCTGAATCTGCATCAGAGCTGAAAGTTAACTACACTGAATGTTTCAGACTTGACCTGTCCTTTCAAAAGGATGATCAGAGGAGAGGAGTGTCAACCAAAATTTCGCCAGTAACAAGGGTTTCACCTGGGACGGGCACTGCAACTTTTATCCCAGAATCTCAAAAATACAGGCGGTTATCAATGTGCAGAAGCTAATCCATATATTTTTCCTTTCATTTACCTATTCCTGTCTGGGTCACAATGACTCTAAAATAGTTCAAACATAACAAAACGCAATTGATGCCAGATGTCTGAAGAAAGAAAGCAGAATAACTGAACATTCATTACTGACACTATGAGAAGCAGATAAAAATTCAGCTCACACACACATGAGACATCATGGATCTAATTAATCCAAGCAAGTCACTACGTCTTCGTGTCAATTGACTAACTTTTACAGAAAATACATGGCATGCGTGAATTAACACAATTTTCATATTACATTATAGTCATGAGCGAACAAAATGTTCAAATTAATTCCTACAAGTCCACTACAGCGCTGACCAGTACATGGTGCACAGAACCTACAGCAAACAAGCCGTTTCTGCATCTCAGCTACCAGATCCAGGTACCTGCAGAGCAACCAACGTCATCAGCCAAACACCGAGACCAATATGTAAATTTTTATTGAAGCTGCTACAGCGGGCAAAAGCCGGCCTAAAGGATTTTCACTTTCGTAAAACAAGATTGAGATACAACACAGCAGCTACAGCAGGTAGCACCCAACATATACAAGTGACAGGGAACAACAGAAGAACAACCAGAAACGAGCTATGACAAGCAGTCAACACCAAGAAATTAGCACCCATCACCACTGGGCAGATCAAGAGAGGGAACCACCATCAGAAATAGAGGTAACCAAAGCACTATGCAATGCAACAAAACCTCAGGCCCCTTCAAAGGGCACTAAACACCAAGATCTCACCACCGCCATGAGACCCAACGAGATAGGTCAAAACCATCATCACCAGGATGACCAAGGCACCGGTCGCCGCCACAGATCATTCCACCGCCACCACTGAACACTCCAACAACCGCTCCAATCCAAAACAGTGCACCCAAGGGGGGGAAACGACATCGAAGATGCCATCATCGTCCGATCAAGAGAAGGATCTGAGGCTTTCGCCCGGAGCTCCCCAATGACGCCTCCCTGAAGGGAAGCGGCACCCGAAGGCGTCGCCATCATCGTTGCTGACGAGGTTGGCACTAGGCTTTCGCCTGAGGCATCCCATCCTAGTCGTCTCACAACTTTGGTATGACTCAGGCAGTCAGCATTCCTTAATTATCACTGTGGAACTAGTGCCAAAAGCTCAAAGCTCAATCTTATCAGCATTACTGGACAAAACCAACAATTTTTCGCCACTGTCAGGACGGCCGCATGCGCAGGGCCAGTTGGGTCGGGAGGCAGCGGAACGGAGCCGGCAGCCGCTGAGCTGGACGCGGAAGCCCTCAGGCCGGAGCCGGCAGCCCTTGGGCCAGAGCTAGCAGCCCCCGAGCCGGATGCAAGAGCCCCCGGACCGGAGCCGGCAGCCGCGGACCGGACGCAGAAGTTCCCGGGCCGGAGCTGGCAGCCCCCGAGCCGGATGCAAGAACCGTCAGGTCGGCTGGGACGAAGATGGACTGCGAATCGGGGGAGGGCTTGATGGAATGCTAGTGCGGCTGCTCAAGGGAGACGCCGGTTGGAATTGCTTGCCGGGTGAAGCCAATCTTGGCCAACGTTCAGCCGCCTCGAGAGACGTGGTGGAACTCACAGCCCTCGAAGTCACCGTTGATTTGCTGGACGAGGAAGCGATAGCTAGCCATGTTGGCGTCCCTGGCGTCCCACTCGTCAGAGACTTGTTGAACCACCAGATCCGAGTCGCCGAAGCACAACATGCGTCGGATGCCGATTTCCTTGGCCAACCGGAGGCCGTGGAGGAGAGCCTCGTACTCCGCCATGTTGTTCGAGGCAACAAAGTGGATCTGCAACGCATATTTCAACACGTCACCCTTGGGGGAGTACAAGACGATGCCGGCTCCCAAGCCGGTGTGCATCCTTGAGTCGTCGAAGTGCATGCACCAGTGCATCGAGTCAGGAGGAGGCAGGAAGTCAGCCAGCGCTTGGGACTTGATGGCCATGCGGGGCTCATAGTGGATCGTGTGGGCAGCCAGCTCGATGGCCAATTTGGCGACCCGACCGATGGCATCCCGAGTGCCGATGATCTCCGAGAGGGGAGTCGTGCTCACCGTGGTGATGAGGTGCTCCTGGAAGTACTGCTTCATCTTCTTGGCGGCAAAGTACACGTTGTAGCACATCTTCTCGCCATGGGGGTAGTTTTGCTTAGAGGGAGAGCACCTCGCTCAGGTAGTAGACCAACCGCTGGACTGGCTGCGCCTTGCCGGCCTCAGGCCGCCAGCATCACCACGCTGACCACGTGGGTGGTAGCCCCAATGTACATCAGCATGAGCTCTTTCTCAGCCGGCGCGGCCAGGACGAGTGCGGTGGAGAGCATGCGCTTGAGGTCGCGGAAGGCCTCGTCCGCCTGGTCCATCCACTCGAGAGGTAGTCTTCTTTATCAATTGATACAGGGGCAGGACCCTCACCCCCAGCCGGCTGACGAACCGGCTGAGGGACGCCTAGCAGCTGATGAACTTCTAGACGTCGCGCAACCAAGCCAGCTTGCGCATGCGCTCGACGGCCTTGATCTTCTCAAGTTGGCGTCAATCCCATGCTCGGAGACGAGTAAGCCAAGGAGCTGGTCGGCTCGCACACTTAGCACGCACTTCTCCGGGTTGAGCTTGATCTGGTACTCGCGCAGGTTTGCGAACGACTCCCGGAGGTCGTCCAGGAGGGTGGGTGCTTCTTGGTCTTCACCACGATGTCGTTCACATATACATGCACGTTCCCGCCGATCTGCGGCAGGAGTCATTTCTGCATGCAGCGCTGGAAGGTGGCGCTGGCGTTCTTCAAGTCGAATGACATGGTGATGTAGCAGTAGGCCCCAATGGACGGGATGGAGGTCTTCAGCCGGTCGGCCGAGTCCAGCTTGATCTGTTGGTAGCCGGAGTAAGCGTCGAGGAACGACAGCAGCTCGTAGCCGGCTATGGAGTCAATCACCTGATCGATCCGAGGCAGGGCGAAAGGGTCTTTGGGGCATGCCTTATTCAGGCTGGTGTAGTCGATGCACATGCGCCATGTGCCATTCTTCAAAACGAGGACCGGGTTGGCCAGCCACTCGAGGTGGAACACTTTCATGATGAAGCCGGCTGGGAGCAGCCGGGCGATCTCCTCACCAATGGTTCTTCACTTCTCCTCGGAGAAACGGCGGAGCGGTTGCTTGACCGGCATGGCATCCAGCCGCACGTGAAGTTTGTGCTCAGCGAACTTCCTCGGAACACTAGGCATGTCCTTGGGGGACCATGCAAAGATAGCCCGGTTCTCACGAAGGAAGTCGACGAAGGAAGTCTTCCTATTTGCTGTCGAGGTAGGTGCTGACGGTGGCGCACTGGGCCAAGTTAGCTGGGTCCAGTGGAACTTGCTTGGTGTCCTTGGATGGCTAAAAGGACGACTCGTTAGCCAGCTGCTGGAAAGGAGGAGCCGGCATGGCCAGCTGCTCACGAGACAGCCACAAGCTAGCGCTTCTCCTCCACAATGACCAGACACTCGGCGAGCTTGGAGCCGGCTTCCGCACACTCAATGGATTTTCTGTAGTCACCGGCTATGGTGATGATGCCCTTGGGACCCAGCATCTTTAGCTTCAGGTAGGCGTAATGGGGCACCGCCATGAACTTGGCCAGCGCGGGCCGGCCCAAAAGTGCGTGGTAGGGGCTGCTCAGATCCACCACCTCGAACCAGATCGGCTCACGGCGGAAATTGTGCGGGTCGCCAAACAGCACGTCCAGCCGGACCTTGCCGATGGAGCAAGAGAGCCCCGGCACGATGCCGTGGAAGATCGTCTGGCTAGGCTGCAGTTGCTTCTCCTTGAGGCCCAGCTTGATCATGGTGTCACGGTAGAGGATGTTGATGCTGCTACCGCCGTCGATGAGCACCCACGTGAAGCGGTAGGTGCGCTTCTCTAAAGCGAAAGTGGGTTCGAGGACGAGGACGTAGCCACCCGGCGTGGACATCACGGTCGGGTGGTCCTCCCGGCGCCAGGTGACCGGCTTCTCGGACCAGTGCATGAACCGAGGAACGGGGCAAGCGATGGCGTTCACCTCTTTGGACCGCATGCGCAAGTTGTGCTTGTCGTCAGTCGCGCTGGTGAAGACGATGTAGGACACATCCCGCCGAGGAAAGTCAGCGCGCAGCATGCCGGCTGCCGGAGCCGGCGGTGGCGGAGGAAGCAGTGGGGGAGGCAAAGCACCCTCGCCTCGTGCCAGGCGTATGTGTCCAGGTGCACTGTCGAGTCATGTGGGAAGAAGGCTTTGCGCCGTTGTGGTGCTTGCATGGCGCGTTGAGCATCTACTCGAAAGTAAGTTTGGGCAGCCAGGCGCCCTTGTCGGTTCATTGCCGCCGGCTACCTCCCTACTCAGCAGGCGGCTCTTCCTCGAGAGCAGCAACTTGTTGGCTACTGCAGCGGGTATCTGGTTGGTCGCCCTTCCGCTTGTTGTTGTTGTTGTTGTTGTTATTCTGCTGCCGGCCACCGTCTCCAACCGGCCGAGGGTTGGCCGGCAGAGCCGGCACCGCCTTGCCAGATGCGTCCAGCCGGACCTGCACCCTCATGGCGGAGTCGGTCGTGGCGTACTTGTCTGTCGTGGCCATGGTCGCTGGGTAGAAGCGCATGAGCTTGTGCTTGAGCAGGGTGCCGTCCTGGCACCCGTTGATGAAGTACTAGTCGTTGCGCAGCTTAATCCACCGCGTAAGGTAGTCGCGGAGGGTCTCATCTGGCCCCTGGATGCACATGGAGAGCTGGCGGGGCCGGCCAAGACGCTTGTGCGTGCCGGTGAAGTTGCGCACAAACGCCTCGTCAAAGACCAGCTAGGTGTTGATGCTGTTGGCAGGCAGGTTGTTCAGCCACGTCCGGGCCGAGCCAAGCAGCATGAGCGGCACGTAATGCACCACCACGCGCTTGTTGCCGCCGGCTATGCCGACGGCCTTGGTGTAGTCGGTAAGCCAATCCTCCGGCTTGGCAGTCCAGTTGTACTTGGGGGTGTGCGAGGGAGCGTGACGCTCTTGGGGAAGGGTTCGCCACGGATGCGCGGGACGAAGCAAGCCGGCCCGACCAGGCTTTCCTCCTCCAATGCGAGGAAGCGGGCCAGCTGCTCGATGCGATGGCGAGCGTCGTTCTCATCTGGAAGGTCGCGGGGCCCAAGCCAATCGACGACCAAAGGGCAGACAGCCAAACAAGCAGAAGTCGATCGTTCTCGGCGTGCGAGCGGGGTCAAAGGAGCATGCTGCCAGCGAGCGGGGCCGGCAGGCGCGTCACGATGACACCAGCTTCCCCCGCTGCCACGGGACCAGCCCCCGAGGCTGAAAGCCGGCAGAGAGGAAGCTTGGAAAGTGTGCCGAGGGCCCGCTCGGCTATAGACCGTCGACCAGACGTGGGGGTTCCGAGCCAGAGGGGCCCGACCCGTACCGCTCCTGCAGCGGGTTGGCTGCGGTGATGAGGTCGCGGACGCACTGCTGCAACAGTGCCTCGCCCTCCAGGTGGTCGAATTCGGCCTCAGACTCGGCCTCCTGCGCGGCCCTCATGTTCTGGGCGGGAGTAGCGTAGGTGCGTCGGTTGACGGCGAACGGCTCACCAATGGCGCCGCCACAGCGTCGCACGTCTCCCTGTCGGCTCGGCTCGACGCCAGCCGGAGTGAGGCCCTAGGCGGTGTTGTACTCACCCTGCACGGACTCCATCTGGCGCCGCGTGGCGACGAGCTCGGTAGCCTCGGCAAGCAAGAGCTTGCGGGACACCTCGAGCTCAGCCGCAGCGACAGCCGGATCGGAGCTTGGCACGATGGGAGCGTGCAGGTTCTGCACCATTGTCAGCAGAGGGTTGGACTGGCCAACGCCGGCGGTAGCCGCGCAGCCACCGCAACCGCACGCCAATTGCGGCCGTAGGTGGTGCTGCACTCGGTGGTGAGCTATGTTTTTAGAGCGGTAAAGCGAAGCCTCATTACTTAAGAGGTAAAGCGTAAAGCGAGGCGACGCTTTAGACATACTCTGAACCTGATGGGCACTAGAATAGAGTACCATTCAGTGAGAGATACATATGTTGATTCTAATCTACCAGTGAGCACATATATTCTAATCCATCCACTAAGCAGTAAGCAACTAGCCAACTACTATAAGAGAGGCAGTAGCAGCACATAACAGCAGAGGAGCTGTGCATAGCATAACACATAACAGAGCAGGAAAGGCATGACAAGCTGGTGCAGATCTGAGCATGGAAGAAAGAGCAGAGAGAGGGGAATGGGGAGAGAAGAGGGTAGGAGCCATACATTGTGGTTGCTTAAGAGGAGGGGGAAGGGGCTACAGCCGGAGAGGAGGAGGGGCTCTGGCCGAAGAGGAGGAAGCTTGTGCAGATCTGAGGAAGTTGCTCCAAGAGGAGAGAGGAGAGAGCTGAAAGCCTAGAGATTTGCATGCTCTGGTTTTGGTTCTCTCTCTTTCTATCCCCTCTTGTAACTGTTTCACATGCGAGCCCAGTTTTCCCGCCCTTGTGTTCCCGCCCAACCCTTTTTCCCCGCCAGAAATCTCTGTCCCCCTACCTGGCAAGTCTAAGGCGTCCTCTCTGCCCTAAAGCGCCAATCAGGACGCCTAAGCAGGCGCTTCAGACGCTTTAATGTCTAAGGCGGACGCCTTAGACACATATCTAAAGCGAGGTGGGCGCTTTGAGCCCAGAGGGTGCTCTGACGCTTTAGGGGCGCTTTACATATAGAGATGGTGAGCACCTCTACGCGAACACAGAGGTCGTCGATGTCGCTGGCGACGTTGCTGCCGCCAGATGACAGCAGGTCAGAGACGATGAGCACCCCGCTGGGGTACTCGTCGGGGACGAGCGCGACAAAGACGCGCAGCTCGCCGAAGGGGGCAACGGAGCCGCCTACAGGGCAGGCGACTGCACCGGGCAGGCTGATCAGACCATGCATGATGCGCTCGCCGGAGGGAGTGAAGGGTCTCATCCATAACATAACGGCCAGACCCACGATGGGCGCCAACTATCGTGGTGTGCTCGCGGCAGATGCCATGGGTAGGCTTATTGAACGTGGTTGGGGCCAAAAGACGCTGGTGGGTTCCGGAGGCGAGATTGGGGAAAAGTGGTGCGAGACAGACGATGTACCCAGGTTCGAGGCCCTCTGAGGGAAGTAACACCCCTAGTCCTACCAGATCTACTAAGAGGATCACAATGGAACTTCAATGGTGCTCCTTGAGCTGTTTGGGTGGAGTAGAAAGGAGCTAGCTCTCCTGTTCTCCTTGCATGTATTTGTCTGTGTGTGGGATGAATGAGCCGACTCCCTGCATGGGGGGCTCCTGGGAGGTATTATAGACTGATCTCCCAAGGTACAATGGTAAATCTAAGTGGGGGCAGGGCCCTCGTGTCATTGTCTTCATCTTCTCGTGGGGCCGCCGGCTGTGGGACCCTCCGGCAGGACGTCACTGTGGCACGTCGCCCGCCGCATCACAAAGTAGTTGGCACAGTGCCTAGTCGTGCTAACATCAGTCTCCCCGGTCAGCGGAGCCGCACGCACTTTAGCCATGCCTCTTTCGGTCAGCGGTGAGGGGTGCACTATTGCTATGCTCTCCCCGTCGTGGGGGAGCGATCTTGTCGTACGGCTGGATGGGACGGGCGCTGACCCGCTATCTGCCAGCTACGGCCAGTCGGCCGAAGCTTTGTCGCCGTGCCCAGCCGGCCTGGAGCCCGAAAGACGACTGGAAGGCAAGCCGGATCGAGTGGCGATTGCCGCCCTGATGTTTTGAAAATTGATAAGTGTTGATGCACCTACCCAAGGGTCATCCCCGGACACAATTACCAACCAGTAAAAGTAAAACCAGAAAATATTGAAAAAGCATAGTAAAGGGAAGTTTTTAATTCTGCCACTACTTAGCATTGCATTCTCATCTATGAGGAGGCACGAACAAAGCAATAAGGAATGGGAAAGGGTTCAAGTCAACTGTCATCTGGGAAGCTAGAGGGAGAGAAGCACTTGCATTATCAGAAGGAACTGGAGAACTAAGGATGAAATAGACCCGCAACAAGGCAGTATGATAGAAGGAAGGGCAAGCTAAAGCGCAAATCCAGTAGCTGGGTAAAGGCACATTACGAAGGGGATGAAAAGCTGCTGGGGAAGGGATGAGGAAGCAACACATACAGAAGAGATCCAGGAAGCAGACTGCCATGAGAGCATGACGGGGAGTAGCCAGGGGAGCAACGGTTTAGCAAAGGCTCGTATGGAGAATCTTGGGAGTCCTCTCTTTACATTTGGTTTGTAGAAGTGGCATCTTATACAACAAAAATAACATTTCAGATACCTCAACTTCCATGCAGAAGATAAGCTTACCTGATCAACCAATATATCATGATAGTGTATCTGATCAGGCAGTCACCTTATGCATTGTTCAAAAGTTCAGATCGACCATGTTCACCGCCAACATCTGTTTCTAGAAGGATAATAAGTTAAATAACCAATTATATTCCAAAAGAAAATGAGTAGATATGAGAATGCATCAAGGTGATATTCAGATAAACCTATGGGTGTAATTTTAGAAAGGAAAAAAAATCTCAGGGCTGAAACAACATAAGGAATGGGTAGACAAAACCACACTTCTAGTCAACTTCGAGGAATATCCCTCAAAACAGCATATATTCATTAATACCATAAAAATGAAGAACATGCAGCCTCAGACTATTAGCTAATCGGAAAAGAGAAGTTATCTAGAATTATTTTAAGCTCATTTCATGGTATATCAAACACAACAGATATGCTCATACTAACCTACCCTATCAACAGAAGTGATCATGACAATTCAGATTAAGATTATATTAGTAAATGAATCTAGGCTGAAAATATGAAATGAACTCAGTTTTTTTCTTAAATGCTGGTGCCAATGGACTTGCGACTCATAGCAAGACTCTCCTCCAAGTGATAAAATCATCAATAGTTTCCTAAATTTGAAACCTTTTCATTGTTGTGGATTTACAAATATTAGAAGATCAGCAGGGATAACAATATTGAATGACAGAACTGTAACTAACATTAAGCTTCCAACTGCACGTATTAAGCTATATACACTTGATTTCTAGTTTTGATGTCGTAATCTAAAGATTCCAACTGTTATGTAGTACCTCATCTTGAGGAAAAAACTGCACTGCAGCTATGCACTACCACTACCATATAAAGTTCTTGCATATGTGAATAGGCGGGCAAAAATGACATTTAGTTCAACTATTATACAGATAATTTTCAGCTTGGTGTTACCTGTTTTATTCTATGGATCTTCACATGCTAAAATTGGACAGACAGAAAGCCTGCTAGACTTAAAGTCCAATGATAGTAACAATACTAGTAGTGATAATAATAGTGTCAGAATATTCGAAAGAACGTTGCTACTTTTTTTCGACAAAGAAGGTATCCCCAATCCCCCTCTGCTTCAATCACAATAATCACGCCACACTAGAACAATGACAACCTGCCACCTGGCTACATAAGAACCGGTGACATGTACTGTACTAGATACTGCTAACAAATACTTTGTCCAGCTCAGATGCATTGCATAGAATGCGACCACAGAAAAAAACGCTACAGAACAATAGCGCTATATAATGAAGAGGTCATGAAGCAGCAATATAAATAATCGATATGACACTACTTAGAATTGTTAGCTTAGTACCAAAGGATGTGGACAACCTTCCATCAACCAATTATCAAATAACAACTTGTTTTTGTCATGCCCACATTGTGAAAGGCATGCTATTACCTGCAGTATACACACTTTCAAATGGATGGCAGTGAGATATACTTTCGGTTTTGGATAGCTTTTTGAACTGCAATGACTGAAGCTGGAGTGCAAAGAGGCCAATAAATGTCCGCAGGAACACCATATTATTTTCCTCAGCAAACCCTAGTACCATAATGCTGCCCTTCTTTGGATTAAGGGAAAGTAGTTTGTCCAGTTCAATAGTTTTTTCCAGCCACCATGAGGCAACACCATTGCAACTGATCTTTCGCTTCCATAATTGAATTGTGTAATCTGCCACAAAGAGGAAACCCAGCCCACCACCATCTGCCCTTATAACCGTGATGTGAGCTTCATACGCAAAATCAGGCATCCTTATCAAAGCTAGACTCTGCTTCTCGAGATCAAACTAAAGGATGATTGATGAACAATCAGTAAGAGTCCAGTAAAGGTAGTGCCCAACCAGCATCGGCACAATGGAAACTGTGATGTCAAATATGTAGTAGAGACGAGAGTCGAGGCCGGACGGAATCGTCGTCGAGATGAGGTTACCCCACATGCCGGTCTCCGACGAGTATACGCAAGCGAGCGCTGCTTCTCCATCTGGCATGCTGAATCCGCGTGTTGCAATACAGACCACACGGAAGTGGTGGATGTCCCCCACAGCACGAAGCACCGCCCCGTTGATCAGGATCCCCGCTGCCTTGTCGAACGGCGCGGGGATGGCTAGGTGGTGCTGGTCGCCGGTGATGGGGTCCCACACGAGGAATTGGTGCCTCGTACCATCGTAGATGAGCACGAGGCCATGGCGGCAGTTTAGTAGCCTAAAGCGGCACAGGTGGGCGGCCTCCAAAGAGAGGCGGCCAGGAGGGACACGGTTGGGGGCCTCGAGAGCAGGTAGGAAGGAGATACCGTGAAGTTCTTGGACGAAGCAACCGAGGAGGGGAGGGTTGCGGCGGTGGTGGATCCGGAAGCGGCGGAGGAAGCCGGGGTCGGAGGCGAGGCTGCGCCAGCGCTTGCAGACGAGCGAGGCACGGGGCAGGGAGGAGGACTGCGGCGGGAGGCGGAGGAGGATCTCGGGGAGTAGGTTTTCGTCATCCAGCGGCGCCGCCGCCGCCGAGAGGTGGCGGCGGCTGCTCATCTCGCCCGCCCTAGTCAGTCACTGACGCGATGCGGGATCTGCTGAAATGAAGAGCAGGCCGTGTAGAACTGGGCTGGACACTAAAGCCCACGTTGGGTGCTAATTTATGATTTCGAGCCCAGTAGCCAAACGTATAAAAATAACACCTCTTAACTTATTTCCGGCGAACCAACCTGTGGTTGGATGGTTAGACGGACAATGGTATCTCCAGCCCATCAAAGTTTAAATCGCTCGCATTTATTCTTGAATTTATTTCATAATTTCCGTAAATTTCAAGATGATATGCGGACTCAGTCTTTCGAAGGTGCGCATAGGGTAGGGTGTGCGTGTCTGCGTTCATAGGGGTGAGTGTATGCGCGTATATATGAGCGCTTGTGTCTGTACTGATGTTAAAAAAAACTAGTTTCAAAGGGCTGTTTTGCAGACGGCAAATAATTTCTTTGATTCTTTGTTGTTGTGTCTCACCACGTAATTGCTTCTTTCTTCGCGAAAGTGCTATTTTGATCATGAGCTTATATGTTTCCGCATGGACAATAAAATTCAAAAAATAGTAAAAGAATTCAAAAAAAAACTGATATTTTTTTGTGATGAACTTTGATGAATGTTCTAATTGGGTGCAAAATTTCAGGTCAAAATGACATTTGTGGAGGTCCGGGAAAAATAAACAAAATCGATGCTACAAAATGCTTCCAACAATAGTCTTTTTCAATCATCAATTTTTTTTTGCTCAAACCTTCATGAATGTCATTTCAACCTGAAATTTTGTACGCAGTTAGAAAATTCATCAATGTTCATCAGAAACAAATGCAGATTTTCTTGAATGTTTTTACTATTTTTTATATTTTACTGTTCAAGCGGGAGCATGTGAGCTCGGGATCAAATACTCCATGTCCCTTTCTTCGTCCATTTTTTGTTGTTATGTTTTTCTCTTTTTTTGAGAAAATTTTCAATCTATTCATCTTCAATCATGGCAGTACAACAAACACCAGAAATAATAAAAATTACATCCAGATACATAAACCATCTAGTGACGACTACAAGTACTGAAGTGAGCCAAAGGCGCACCGCCATCATCGCTCCTCCCTCGCCGGAGTCGGACACAACTTGTTGTAGTAGACAGTCGGGAAGTCGTCGTGCTAAGGCCCCATAAGACCAGAGCACCAGAACAACAACCGCGCTGATAAAGAATAACATAGATCGAAAGGATTCAACCCGAAGACACACGAATATAGACGAACAACAACTAGATCCGAACAAATCCACCGAGGATAGATTTGCGGGAGACACACCTCCGCACGCCCACCAACGTTGCTAGACGCACCGTACCACCGGAACATGGACTAGTTGGAGAGACCTTTATTGCATCTTCAGGGAGCCGCCGCCGTCTGGCCTTCCTAAGCAGGAGACAAACCCTAACAAAACTCAAAGAAACGACTAACAACCCTTACCAAGATCCACCGCACCCCCATGGCCCTAGGGCAACCGAAGGCGAGGCAGACCTGTGGCGGCACCGACGAGAGGCACGAATCCTAGCTTTTGGGGGTAGGGGAGGAGGAACTTAGATAGCTTCTACATCGTTTCTTCTGTTGACGTAGAGGACAAAAGAATCGTTCTGATGGTTTTCATCCTCATAGCGTAAGATTTGCAAATGCAACAGCACACAACGAGAAATGAAGTTATGATTGTTGGAAGTTATATATGCTATACTCTAGTTCCTCTGGTTTTTTTCATGCTACGACTCACAATGCATAATGAGTCTAGTTGGACATGGATATATTTACAAACTCTAATGAGGGTAGTGGACATGGATCTATTTTACACTATTTTTAGGTGTTTTATTATTTCATCAGTTTTCGGAATATTCATACGACTCGTAAGCAATGTCACCAACCACAATCAAGCATGTCAGTTTTCAAGTCTAGCACATATGTGTGAAATATATGTCATGATAAAGATTGTACTTCCTCCGTCGCACAATATAAGACGTTTTTTGCGAGCTATGTTAGGTTTAGGTTACAAAAACGTCTTACATTATGGGATGGAGGGAGTATATGTAAGATCAATTTTCATTTTAATCGTGTGGGTCAACAGCCTGCAAAACAAACCCAATTCCTTCGCCACGTGCTGTCTCGGAAAAACATTACATATAAATAACATTCAACAGAGTCGGTCATAACAAATTCATCCGTTGTATTCCAGTACAGTCATCTGTAGCACATTGAGTATTACTTCCTCGAGTGAAACTCCAGATCAGTGATTCTCCTTCACATATATCAATAATATGAATAATTCCACATTGAGTTAAATAATAACACTAGTATTCTTTTACCAGCAATGATGAACATTGAGCGAAGTTTAAAATAGCGCTCTATAGTGTTTGGAGGGGCATCATACTAAGTTGTTTACTGCCATTTAGCGCATTATAGGCCAATTTAGCGCATTAACGTTTCCGCCACAATCTGTCATACCCTTACTATTTACAACTTTGATATTGGGAGAAATATATTGGCCGAGTTGGCCTGGAACCGTTGTTAGGGTTTCAAGTGGCAGAGACAGCGCATGGGGCGATTTCTACTTTCCCATTGTGCGTTGGCTAGAAATACATGGTTTTATTATTTTTGTGTAGCTCACATAAAAGTGTATGGGTCGCGCTATTCGTCACCCTGGGTGAGGAATGGTTATTCTTCACCCCCTTCTATTTTACCATCAATGCACCGTAATTTTACGCTCCGTAAGTTTTGTCTTATTTCATACGCAAAAAGAGACCATAAGAAAATATATAATCGCCGTAAATTTTTTTATGTTATGTAAAATTACAAACGTAAAAACATAGTCTAAAATACACATAAACTGCAATTTTTTTTGTCTTATGACCTATATTTTTATTTTCTTATGTCAAATTTTACGTAGTGAATCAATAGGAATGTAACTATTTGAATTCCAAACGTAATTTAATTATGAAATGACCGTAAGATTACCTGAGGTGAAGAATAACTTATTCTGCACCCTGGGTGATGAATAGTAATACTATTTTACCATGAAACTTTATAGGCAAGTACTCCAGCACACATCCATAGGTATGTGTGTATATTTTTTTGGATTTTTTTTTGAAACATAAAATTTTGATTTTGATTTTTTCAAATTTCAGGCTCCTGGAGCTTGAGATCCATTATCGTATTTCTGTTTGTTCTTTTTTTGACGAAAAGGCAGGATCACTGCTTTTCATTGCGCTTAGAAGGAATAAAGGTACACATTACAAGAGAAGAATAGGGAGGGGTTTAGCTCGAGAAGTTACATCGATCAGGTTCTAAGGGTCGCTCGACAAGTTGTAGAACTCTCCTACGACCAGCATCAATCCAATCCTTGGCTTCAACTTGAATCTTCTCGAACAGGGGTCTTGCACTGCAGGATGAATTAGTGAATACCCTCGCATTTCTTTCTTTCCAGATGTTCCACCACACAAGAGCAATAATGGACCGCCAAGTCTTTGCCTTGTCCTTGGTCATCGCCGAACTGGAGCGTTGCCACCAGCTAGTGAGGGACTCCCCATTGTTGGCCATCAAACTGTGGTGCATATGAAGCATGTCAAAGGTCAAGTGCCAGATTTCCTTAGCAAATGAGCATGTGGTAAGCAAGTGCGTAGTTTCTGTTTGTTCTTATCCACCAACGTACTTGCAACAAACGTGTGCCCGCAGTTTTCTCGCTTACTCCAGCCATTCAGTCACTTGAGCAATGGGAAAGTATTACCATTGCCTATTTCGGTATTTCCCCACTCCGTTTCCACACTCCGCCGCCGCATTTGACCAACCCATCCATCGCCCCCCGCGTAGAAGCAATAGAAGCACAAGCACACCGCCGGCCGTAATCGATCGAGGGACGGACGACGGCGAAGCAATCCGTCGGTCACGCCGCGCCCTGGTTATCAAGCAAGGTACGTACGTCTCCATCAGGCTTAACAAATCTGCTCTGCATTTGGGCTGTCCGCCCGCCGCCGCGCCTAAAACCCTAGCTCGGTTGCATTCTAATCATGCCGCTTCATTCTAATCCAACGTAGTAGGATGGATTCGACCGATTTCTGGCTGGAGGATCTGCTAGTCTCGCCCGACGCCCGAGAAGATCCATCCTGCGCCACCACACGTCCACGCCGCCCGTCCTCCGCGCCGAAGGGCTCGAATTCGAGCTCTTACCAGCAGTCAATGGCGCCCCATCCCCTCCGGCGTTCACGTCCAGGATATCCGCGCAGAAGTTCTGCGCCACCGTGGCCCAATTTGACGGCTTCAAGACCAGGCTGGCAACGGAGACCGTGTTGAGTAAAAATAGGCAATTTCTCGATTAAATTAATCCACAAGTAAATCATTAGCATGGCATTGACACAAATAAACACATACTCATATTCAGTCAAGCTAGCACATACTACGCTAATTGCAGAAAGATCTACGTATAACACTAGCATGGCTAAAACAGAAAACACTATGAGCGGGATAAACGAGTTATACACTCGAGTAGGCCATGCAGAGGCCGCGGCTTTGGTGGCAGCAGCGGCGTCCTCGGCGACCTTCTTGTTGGCTTCAACTTTCTCTGCGGCGGCATGTTCGGCGTCGGTGGACATGGTGATGATGAAGGCGACACGGACGTAGAGTAAGTAGACGATTGGAAGCGAGCAGTCGCCTAATCGCTGCACAAAAACCTATTCGCCCCTCACCCCGTACAGGAACCAGAAGGGCGTGGTTTCGGAGACCTGCTCTCCCATCGACCGTGTACGCGGCAGACGGGATGGAGTCACCGGCGGCAGCAGCAGCAAAGGAACGACGGTGGGCGTGCGCGTGGAGCAGATGTGATCTGTTCGTGACGGCTAGGGTTAGGAGACACCACACACTTATAGGCGCAGCCGCGTGGAGAGACGTGGGCTCGACCCACGTCCGAGTCCGTGACAGCCCACGATCTGACGTCTCAGATCGTGGCCCAGTTGTCAGAGAACTCTCCGTTAGTGACTGGCAAAAATAAGCGCGTAGGTGTGAGCTCGGCTCAATCCCGCAACCCGCGTCGCGTCGGGACGAGGCGAGGCGAGGCGAGGCGTGGCGTGGCGTGGCGAGGCAGAGGAGGAGTGCGCGAGGGCCTCTTCTCTTCTCAAGCTTCAATAACATGTAGAAGAGAAACTCTTATAAGAAGGTCCAACTCACCTTCCACTTCCAGGGTGGGACTAAACTTTCCGCTACACCTAGTGACATATAACCCACATGGGCCCTTAGAGATTTTTCAGAAATTGCTATATGGGCCTAGAGCCCATCTCAAATTTCAGCAATCCTCCACCAGATCTCGAGGGCCCATTGTGTCCTCTGTTCCAATTACTGTTTCGATATGCCAGTGTTTCAGTGAAAACCTGTTAAGGTTGAGCTTCACCTAGAGCAAGTAGTTACACTCCTTCACAACTGAACAATGGACTATGCCTTGAATTGTCAGTTTGGCGTAAAGAAGTTTCACCACATGTCTTACTAGTACTAGGCTGCCGAAGGCTGACCCCTCGGGTAGAGCATATAAGTCACACTCCTTGCCTATTCATGAGCTTACTAGAGATCACCCCAATCTCATAGACTATGACCAGCAGTCGGGCTCATATAGGTGTGTTCCTCCAAAGATCGCTCTGTAGGATAGCATCTTGCTTATATAAGCTTCGGAACACATTAAGACAGTAGTCATCCTACCATACAGTATCGAGAGTATTGCATCTCCAATAGAGTGGGTTAGTATAGTTACTCTCCTCAGTTCATCACTGGCTTGTTTTCCCAGGTCCTAATTCACGGGATCTCCGATCACATAGGTTGGGTTACTACCATGGCAACTTATGTGGGTCTCATACCCATCTCCCTCGATGCATTATCTATCACTACATGTGATAGCCCTTTCATAAAGGGATCTGCCCGATTCTTAGCCGTATGGACATACTCCAATGCTATCACTCCGGAGTTTCTTAATTTTCTGACAGCCTTTAATCTCATTCTTATGTGTTTGTTGGACTTCATGTTGTCCTTTGAACTTTTCACCTTGGTGATGACAGTCTGATTAGCGCAGTTCATAAGGATAGCCGGAACCGGTTTATAAACCAATGGCAAGTCCATCAAAAGATCTCGAAGCCATCCTGCTTCGACACCAGATGTGTCTAATGCTGTTAATTCTGCTTCCATAGTCGATCTCGTTAAGATCGTTTGTTTGCAAGACTTCCAGAAAACAACGCCACCTCCAAGAGTAAACATATACCCAGTTGTGGCCTTCATCTCATCAGCATTAGAGATCCAATTTGCATCACTATACCCTTCAAGTACCGACGGGTATCCGGTATAGTGAAGTCCATAGTCCATAGTACCTTTTAGATAGCGCATAACTCTTTCAACAGCATGCCAATGTACATCGCCCGGTTTAGAAACAAACCGGCTCAGTTTGCTCATAGCAAACGCGATGTCAGGCCTCGTTGCGCTCGCTAGGTACATCAGTGAACCAATGATTTAAGAGTATCTCAATTGATCTATAGTTGTGCCTTTGGACTTCCGAATCAACATGCTAGGATCATATGGTGTTTGAGATTGTGTGCAGTCCGAATATCCAAAACGACTCAACACCTTCTCAACATAGTGGGATTGTAGAAGTGTAATCCCACCCTCATTATCTCTCAGTAGCTTGATGTTCAAGATAACATCAGCCACACCAAGGTCTTTCATCTCAAAGTTCTGAGACAGAAACGACTTGACCTCCTCAATGACTTTGAGGTTGGTTCCGAATATCAGTATGTCATCAACATACAAGCACAATATAACTCCTTCGCCCCCACCATGGCGATAGTATACACATTTGTCAGCCTCATTAACAACGAAACCAACAGATGTCAGAGTTGTATTAAACTTATCATGACATTGCTTAGGTGCTTGCTTCAGGCCATATAAAGATTTCAGCAACCTACACACCTTTCTTTCCTGACCATCTATCACAAAGCCATCTGGCTGTTGCATAGATTTCCTCATTTAGCTCTTAATTTAGAAAAGCCGTCTTAACATCCATCTGGTGGACGAGAAGACCATGCGAGGCCGCCAACGAGAGTAATACTCTAATGGTGGTCAGTATAGCCACATGTGAATAAGTATCGAAGAAATCTTCCTCTTCTTTCTGGTCATAACCCTTGGCCACAAGCCTAGCCTTGTACTTTTCAATCGTACCATCGGGCCTAAGCTTCTTTTTGAACACCCACTTACATCCCAATGGTTTGCAACCATAGGGATGCTCAGTGATCTCCCATGTCCCGTTAGCCATGATGGAATCCATCTCGCTACGGACCGCATCCTTCCAGTAGTTAGCTTCTGGAGAGGCATACGCTTCTGAAATAGAAGTAGGAGTATCATCCACGAGGTACACGAAGAAATCATCACCAAAGGTCTTTGAAGTCCTTTGTCTCTTGCCCCTACCAAGGGTTTTCTCGTCATCCTCCTCAGGATTTTCATCATGTGTTTGTTCATAATATTCCATAGGGATGGCAGGTTCAGGAGTCTCCTCAGATTCCTGTCTAGAAGTGCTTTGCATATCTCTCATAGGAAAAATATCCTCGAAGAATGTAGCATCCTTAGACTCCATAATTGCACCGACCTTCTGGTCAAGTACCTCAGATTTCACTACTAGAAATCTATAGCCAATGATGTTGTTAGCGTAGCCCAAATTAACGCAGTCCACAGTCTTTGGTCCAAGCTTACGCTTTTTGGGGATCGGCACATTGACTTTCGCCAAACAACCCCAAGTACGCAAGTACGAGAGTGTTGTCCTTCTCTTTGCCCATTTCTCATAGTTAGTGATCTCATTATCCATTGTTAGAACTTTATTTAGGACATGACATGCCGTCAATATAGCCTCCCCCCATCATGCCTTGGATAAACCCGATGTACCTAACATGGCGTTAACCAAATCAGTTAGAGTACGGTTTTTCCACTCGGCAACCCCGTTTGACTGGGGTGAATAGGGAGGCGTCCTCTCATGAATAATGCCGTGTTTAGCACATAAAGAATCAAACTCACTCGAGAAGTACTCTCCACCACGATCTGACTGGACTCGTTTAATTTTCTTTTCAAGTTGATTCTCAACTTCTGCCTTATAGATTTTAAAGTAGTGTAGAGCCTCATCTTTAGTGTTTAATAGATACACATAGCAATATCTAGTGGAGTCATCTATCAATGTCATGAAGTATTTCTTTCCACCTTTAGTCAACACACCATTCATCTCATAAAGATCAGAATGTATGAGTTCTAATGGTGCCAAGTGTCTCTCCTCCGCGGCCTTGTGAGGCTTGCGAGGTTGCTTAGCTTGCACACATGAAAGGCACTTAGAACCTTTGGCTAAGGTGAAACTCGGGATTAAATCCAACTTGGCTAGCCGCGTCATAACACCGAAACTATGTGAAAAAAACGTGAATGCCAAACTTCAGATTAATTAACATTCGAATGAATATGGTTCACGACTTTATTACAGAAATCTGCGAGGGAAAGGCGGAACATCCCTTCGCTTTTATAACCTTTTCCAACAAAGAGTCCATATTTCGTAACAACTAATTTATTAGACTCGAAAACCAACTTAAACCCTTCTCTACATAGAAGGGAGCCACTAACGAGGTTCTTCTTGATGGCGGGGACATGCTGCACGTTCTTCAGCTGCACGATCCTTCCCGAAGTAAACTTCAGATCGACCGTGCCAACACCATGAACAGAAGCACTCGCGCCATTCCCCATCAATACAGACCCGTGGCCTGTGACCTGGTAAGAAGTGAACAATGAAATGTCAGCACACACATGTACATCTGCACCTGTGTCCACCCACCAATCGGTGGGCTGAGACACTGAAAAAACAGTAAATAAATTACCGTACCCAGGTGCACCATTCTCATTGTTGTCCACAATCATGTTGACGGACTTGGAGTCCTGTCCTGACTTCTTGTGCTTGTTTGGGCACTTGTTGGCCCAATGTTCAATCGAATCACAAGTAAAGCAGCCCTCATCCTTCTTGTTCTTCTTGAAGGTCTTCTTACCCTTATTCTTAAAGTCGGTATTGTGTTGGACACCGTTCTTTCCCTTGGGCTTGTGGGAGTTGAAATTCTTCTGGTTCACCATGTTGGCGACAGAAGTCTCTTCTGCCCCTTTTCCGTGCGAGTCCTTTGCCCTTGAATTCTACTCAACACTCAGATGGCCAATGACATCCTCCACAGAGAATTCACGCCTCTGATGTTTCAGAGTGGTGGCAAAGTTCCTCCAGGAATTAGGGAGCTTAGTGATTATGCAGCTCGTGGCAAACTTGCCCGGTAACTCGCACTTAAGAAGTTCAAGCTCCTTAACAATGCATATTATCACATGAGCCTGCTCCATACAGGATGGTTTTCAACCATCTTGTAATCGTGGAACTGCTCTATAATATACATCTCGCTCCCGGCATCGGCTGCCCCAAACTTATATTCGAGCGCCTCCCACAAGTCCTTGGCGACATGCACATGTAAATATGCGTCGACCAGTTTATCTTCGATCACGCTAAGAACTGCTCCGAGGAACACAACGGTGGCCTCCTTGAACGCCTTCTCCTGTTCAGGAGCAATCATTCCCGTGGAGATACCGGTGACCCAAAACATGTTCATAGCCGTGAGCCATAAAGTGGTCTTAGTCTGCCAACGCTTAAAATACGAACTGGTAAACTTATCCGGTTTCAGTGCAGCGGCAAAGCCACTTGCTGAAAAATTCCTACACATAATAGGTTTTTGGATTGTTGAGTAAATAGGCAATTTCTTGATTAAATTAATCCACGAGTAAATCACTAGCATGGCATTGACACAAATAAACACATACTGATATTCAGTCAAGCTAGCACATACTACGCTAATTGCAGAAAGATCTACGTATAACGCTAGCATGGCTAAAACAGAAAACAGTAGGAGCGGGATAAACGAGTTATACCCTCCAGTAGGCCATGCAGAGGCCGCGACTTTGGTGGTAGTAGAGACGTCCTCGGCGGCCTTCTTGTCGGCTTCAGCTTTCTCGGTGGCGGCACGTTCGGCGTCGGTGGACATGGTGATGATGAAGGCGACGTAGACGTAGAGTAAGTGGACGATCGGAAGCGAGCAGTCGCGTAATCGCTGCCCAAAAACCTATTTGCCCCTCACCCCGTATAGAACCAGAAGGGCGTGGTTTCGAAGACCTGCTCTCCCGTTGACCGTGTACGCGGCGGACGGGATGGAGTCACCGGCGGCAGTAGCAGCAAAGGAACGATGGTGGGTGTGCGCGTGGAGCAGATGGGATCTGTATGTGGCGACTAGGGTTAGGAGACACTGCGCACTTATATAGGCGCAACCGCATGGAGAGACGTGGGCTCGACCCACGTCCGAGTCCGTGACAGCCCACGATCTGACATCTCAGATCGTGGCCCAGCTGTTAGAGAACTCTCCGTTAGTGACTGGCAAAAATAAGCACGTAGGTGTGAGCTCGACTCGGCTCAATACCGCAACCCGCGTCGCGTCGTGACGAGGCGAGGCGTGGCGTGGTGTGGCATGGCGAGGCAGGCAGCGGAGGAGGAGTGCGTGAGGGCCTCTTCTCTTCTCAAGCTCCAATAGCATGTAGAAGAGAAACCCTTATAAGGAGGTCCAACTCCTCTTCCACTTTCGGGGTGGGACTAAACTTCCCACTACACCTAGTGCCATATAACCCACATGGGCCCTTAGAGATTTTCAGAAATTGCTATATGGGCCTAGAGCCCATCTCAAATTTCAGCAATCCTCCACCAGATCTCGAGGGCCCATTGTGTCCTCTGTTCCAATTACTGTTTTGATATACCAGTGTTTCAGTGAAGACCTGTTAAGGTTGAGCTTCACCTAGAGCAAGTATTTACACTCCTTCACAACTGAATAATGGACTATGCCTTGAATTGTCAGTTTGGCGTAAAGAAGTTTCACCACATGTCTTACTAGTACTAGGATGCCGAGGGCTGACCCCTCAGGTGGAGCATATAAGTCACACTCCTGGCCTATTCATGAGCTTACTAGAGATCACCCTAATCTCATAGACTGTGACTAGCAGTCGGGCTCATATAGGTGTATTCCTCCAAAGATCGCTCTGTAGGATAGCATCTTGCTTATATAAGCTTCGAACACATTAAGACAGTAGTCATCCTACCATATAGTATCGAGAGTATTGCATAACCAACGGAGTGGGTTAGTATAGTTACTCTCCTCAGTTCACCATTGGCTTGTTTTCCCAGGTCCTAATTCATGGGATCTCCGATCACATAGGTTGGGTTACTACCATGGCAACTTATGTGGGTCCCATACCCATCTCCCTCGATGCACTATCTATCACTACACGTGATAGCCCTTTCGTAAAGGGATCTGCCAGATTCTTAGCCGTATGGACATACTCCAACGCTATCACTTCGGAGTTTCTTAATTTCTGATAGCCTTTAATCTCATTCTTATGTGTTTGTTGGACTTCATGTTGTCCTTTGAACTTTTCACCTTGGTGATGACAGTCTGATTATCGCAGTTCATAAGGATAACCGGAACCAGTTTATCAACCAATGGCAAGTCCATCAAAGGATCTCGAAGCCATCCTGCTTCGACACCAGATGTGTCTAATGCTGTTAATTCTGCTTCCATAGTCGATCTCGTTAAGATCATTTGCTTGCAAGACTTCCAGGAAACAGCGTCACCTCCAAGAGTAAACATATACCCAGTTGTGGCCTTCATCTTATCAGCATCAGAGATCCAATTTGCATCACTATACCCTTCAAGTACCGACGGGTATCCGGTATAGTGAAGTCCATTGTTCATAGTACCTTTCAGATAGCGCATAACTCTTTCAACAGCATGTCAATGTACATCACCCGGTTTGGAAACAAACCGGCTCAGTTTGCTCACAACAAACGCGATGTCAGGCCTCATTGCGCTCGCTAGGTACATCAGTGAACCAATGATTTGAGAGTATCTCAGTTGATCTATAGACGTGCCTTTGGACTTTCGAATCAACACGCTAGGATCATATGGTATTTGAGATGGTGTGCAGTCCGAATATCCAAAACGACTCAACACCTTCTCAACATAGTGGGATTGCAGAAGTGTAATCCCACCCTCATTATCTCTTAGTAGCTTCTGTTAGGGAACATAGCAGAATTTTAAAATTTTCTACGCATCACCAAGATCAATCTATGGAGTCATCTAGCAACGAGGGAGAGAGGAGTGCATCTACATACCCTTGTAGATCACGAGCGGAAGCGTTCAAGAGAACGGGGTTGATGGAGTCGTACTCGACGTGATCCAAATCACCGAAGATCCTAGTGCCGAACGGATGGCACCTCCGCGTTCAACACACGTACGGAGCGAGGACGTCTCCCGCGCCTTGATCCAGCGAGGAGGAGGGAGAGGTTGAGGAAGAGGGATCCAACATCAGCACGACGGTGTGGTGGTGATGAAGCTGCAGTACTCCGGCAGGGCTTCGCCAAACTCTTATGAAGGAGGAGAGGTGTTGGGGAGGGGAGGGGCTGGGCCTTGGATGTTCCCTGCAGCCCTCCCCTCACCCCTCTATTTATAGGGGAAAGGGGAAGGGGGCCGGCCCCCTCTAGATGAGATCTAGAGGGGGGGGGGGCGGCCAAGGGGAGGGGGGCTTGCCCCCCAAGCAAGGGGGCACCCCCCTTAGGGTTTCCCCCAACCCTAGGCGCATGGGACCTAGGGGGGTGTGGCGCCCCAGCCCACTTGGGCTGGTTCCCTTCTCCATACAGCCCATAAGGCCCTCCGGAAGAGGTGGACCCTCCCGGTGGACCCCCGGAACCCCTCCGGTGGCCCCGGTGCAATACCGATATGCCCCCGAAACTTTCCGACGACCATATGACAACTTCCCATATATAAATCTTTACCTCCGAACCATTCCTAAACTCCTCGTGACGTCCGGGATCTCATCCGGGACTCCGAACAACATTCGGTAATCACATACAAGTCTTCCTAACAACCCTAGTGTCACCGAACCTTAAGTGTGTAGACCCTACGGGTTCGAGAGACATGCAGACATGACCGAGACGACTCTCCGGTAAATAACCAACAGCGGGATTTGGATACCCATGTTGGCTCCCACATGCTCCACGATGATCTCATCGGATGAACCATGATGTTGATGATTCAATCAATCCATATACAATTCCCTTTGTCAATCGGTATGTTACTTGTCCGAGACTCGATCGTCGGTATCCCAATACCTTGTTCAGTCTCGTTACCGGCAAGTCACTTTACTCGTACCGTAATGCATGATCCCGTGATCAACCACTTGATCACATTGAGCTCATTATGATGATGCATTACCGAGTGGGCCCAGAGATACCTCTCCATCATACGGAGTGACAGATCCCAGTCTCGATTCGTGCCAACCCAACAGACACTTTCGGAGATACCTGTAATGTACCTTTATAGTCACCCAGTTACGTTGTGACGTTTGGCACACCCAAGGCACTCCTACGGTATCCGGGAGTTGCACAATCTCATGGTCTAAGGAAATGATACTTGACATTCAGAAAAGCTACAACAAACGAACTACACGATCTTTGAGCTAAGCTTAGGATTGGGTCTTGTCCATCACATCATTCTCCTAATGATGTGATTCCGTTATCAATGACATCTAATGTCCATAGTCAGGAAACCATGACTATCCTTTGATCAACGAGCTAGTCAACTAGAGGCTCACTAGGGACGTGTTGTGGTCTATGTATTCACACATGTATTACGATTTCCGGATAACACAATTATAGCATGAACAATAAACAATTATCATGAACAAAGAAATATAATAATAACCATTTTATTATTGCCTCTAGGGCATATTTCCAACAGTCTCCCACTTGCACTAGAGTCAATATTCTAGTTACATTGTGATGAATCGAACACCCATGCAGTTTTGGTGTTGATCATGTTTTGCTCTAGGGAGAGGTTTAGTCAACGGATCTGCTACATTCAGGTCTGTATGTACTTTACAAATATCTATGTCTCCATTTTGAACACTTTCATGAATGGAGTTGAAGCGACGCTTGATATGCCTGGTCTTCCTGTGAAACCTGGGCTCCTTGGCAAGGGCAATAGCTCCAGTGTTGTCACAGAAGAGGGTCATGGGGCCCGACGCATTGGGTATGACTCCTAGGTCGGTAATGAACTCCTTCACCCAGACTGCTTCTTGTGCTGCCTCCGAGGCTGCCATGTACTCCGCTTCACATGTAGATCCCGCCACAACGCTTTGCTTGCAACTGCACCAGCTTACTGCCCCACCATTCAAAATATACACGTATCCGGTTTGTGACTTAGAGTCATCCAGATCTGTGTCGAAGCTAGCATCGACGTAACCCTTTACGACGAGCTCTTCGTCACCTCCATAAACGAGAAACATTTCCTTAGTCCTTTTCAGGTACTTCAGGATATTCTTGACCGCTGTCCAGTGTTCCATGCCGGGATTACTTTGGTACCTTCCTACCAAACTCATGGCAAGGTTTACATCAGGTCTGGTACACAGCATAGCATACATGATATACCCTATGGCCGAGGCATAGGGGACGACACTCATCTTTTCTCTATCTTCTGCCGTGGTCGGGCATTGAGTCGTGCCCAATCTCGTACCTTGCAATACAGGCAAGAACCCCTTCTTTTACTGATCCATTTTGAACTTCTTCAATATCTTGTCAACGTACGTACTCTGTGAAAGACCAATGAGGCGTCTCGATCTATCTCTATAGATCTTGATGCCTAATATATAAGCAGCTTCTCCAAGGTCCTTCATTGAAAAACACTTGTTCAAGTAGGCCTTTATGCTTTCCAAGAATTCTATATCATTTCCCATCAATAATATGTCATCCACATACAATATGAGAAATGCTACAGAGCTCCCACTCACTTTCTTGTAAATGCAAGCTTCTCCATAAGTCTGCATAAACCCAAACACTTTGATCATCTCATCAAAATGAATGTTCCAACTCCGAGATGCTTGCACCAGCTCATAAATCGAGCGTTGGAGCTTGCACACCTTGTCAGCATTCTTAGGATCGACAAAACCTTTCGGCTGCATCATATACAATTCTTCCTTAAGGAAACCATTAAGGAATGTCGTTTTGACGTCCATTTGCCATATCTCATAATCATAGAATGCGGCAATTGCTAACATGATTCGGACGGACTTCAGCTTCGCTACGGGTGAGAAAGTCTCATCATAGTCAACCCCTTGAACTTGTCGATAACCCTTAGCGACAAGCTGAGCTTTATAGATGGTCACATTACCATCCGCGTCTGTCTTCTTCTTAAAGATCCATTTATTTTCTATGGTTCGCCGATCAACGGGCAAGTCAGTCAAAGTCCATACTTCGTTTTCATACATGGATCCTATCTCGGATTTCATGGCTTCCAGCCATTTGTCAGAATCCGGGCCCACCATCGCTTCTTCATAGTTCGAAGGTTCACCGTTGTCTAACAACATGATTTCCAAGACAGGGTTGCCGTACCACTCTGGTGCGGAACGTGTCCTTGTGGACCTATGAAGTTCAGTAGCAACTTGATTTGAAGTTTCATGATCATCATCATCAACTTCCTCTCTAGTTGGTGCAGGCACCTCAGGAACATTTTCTTGAGCTGCGCCACTTACCGGTTCAAGAGGTAATACTTCATCAAGTTCTACCTTCCTCCCACTTATTTCTTTCGAGAGAAACTCTTTCTCTAGAAAGGGCTCATTCTTGGCAACAAAGATCTTGCCTTCGGATCTGAGGTAGAAGGTATACTGAGGGAGTCCTGGATTAGGGGGTGTTCGGGTAGCCGGACTATACCTTCAGCCGGACTCCAGGACTATGAAGATACAAGATTGAAGACTTCGTCCCGTGTCCGGATGGGACTTTCCTTGGCGTGGAAGGCAAGCTTGGCGATGCGGATATTCAAGATCTCCTACCATTGTAACCGACTTTGTGTAACCCTAACCCTCTCCGGTGTCTATATAAACCGGAGGGTTTTAGTCCGTAGGACAACTTCATCATACAACAATCATACCATAGGCTAGCCTTTAGGGTTTAGCCTCCTTGATCTCGTGGTAGATCTACTCTTGTACTACCCATATCATCAATATTAATCAAGCAGGACGTAGGGTTTTACCTCCATCAAGAGGGCCCGAACCTGGGTAAAACATCGTGTTCCTTGCCTCCTGTTACCATCCGGCCTAGACGCACAGTTCGGGACCCCCTACCTGAGATCCGCCGGTTTTGACACCGACATTGGTGCTTTCACTGAGAGTTCCTCTGCGTCGTCGCTTTTAGGCCCGATGGCTCCTTCGATCATCAACAACGATGCAGTCCAGGGTGAGACCTTTCTTCCCGGACAGATCTTCGTCTTCGGCGGCTTTGCACTGCGGGCCAATTCGCTTGGCCACCTTGAGCAGATCGAAAGCTACGCCCCTGGCCATCAGGTCAGGTTTGGAAGCCTAAACTACACGGCTGACATCCGCGGGGACTTGATCTTCGACGGATTCGAGCCACAGCCAAGCGCGCCGCACTGTCTCGATGGGCATGATATAGCTCTGCTGCCGAACAGTGCCTTAGAGGCCGCACACGCATCGGTTTCGACCATTGATTCGGAGCCTACTACGCCGATCGAGGATCAGCTGTTGGACGCTGCCTCAGGGGCTGCGATCTCAGAGGCGATCGAGCTGAACTCCAGCCCCGCACTCCGCATGGCCCGTGACTCCAAGGAGCCGGATTCCTCTCCGAACTCCGAGCCCCCCGCGCCCCTGCCGATCGAATCCGATTGGGCGCCGATAATGGAGTTCACCGCCGCGGACATCTTTCAGCACTCGCCCTTCGGCGAAATCCTGAATTCTCTAAAGTCTCTCTCTTTATCAGGAGAGCCCTGGCCGGACTACGGTCAGCAAGGTTGGGATACGGACAATGAAGAAATTCAAAACCCACCCACCACCCACTTCGTAGCCACTGTCGACGACTTAACCGACATGCTTGACTTCGACTCCGAAGACATCGACGGCATGGACGACGATGCAGGAGACGAACAAGAACCAGCACCTGTAGGGCGCTGGAAGGCCACCTTGTCATATGACATATATATGGTGGACACTCCAAAGGATGGAGATGGTGATGGAACAGTGGGGGACGATACCTCTAAGAAACAGCCCAAGCGCCGGCGTCAGCGGCGCCGCTCTAAATCCCGCCAAAGAAAAAACGGTGATTCCGGCACGGGAGATAATACTACTCCGGATAGCGCCGAAGAACACCCCCTCCAGCAAGATTCAGCACAGGAGGACAGAGAAGCCAGCCCTCACGAGAGGGCGGCGGACCAAGAGGTTGAGGACGATAATTATACGCCTCCCTCCGAAGACGAGGCAAGCCTCGACGACGACGAGTTCGTCGTGCCAGAGGATCTCGCTGAACAAGAGCGTTTTAAACGCAGGCTTATGGCCACGGCAAGCAACCTCAAGAAAAAGCAGCAGCAACTTAGAGCTGATCAGGATTTGCTAGCTGACAGATGGACTGAAGTCCTCGCGGCCGAAGAGTATGAACTCGAACGTCCCTCCAAGAGTTACCCAAAGCGCAGGCTGCTACCCCGACTAGAGGAGGGAGCACCTACATCACCAGCGCATGACATGGCCGACCGGCCACCTCGTGGCCGCGACAGAGAGGCCTCTTGGCCGTCCACTCAAGACATGCCCCGACGCCGCGTCAAGCATACTAAGGCACGGGAAAATGCGCCCGACCTGCACGACATACTGGAGGACAAGGCAAGGCAAACAAGATCGATCTACGGATCGCGCAGGCGCCCCACGGCACGTGACGGTGATCATCACTCCGGATGCAATAAATCCGGCCGAGCCGAACTCAACAGACAAAGCCCCTTCGAGCTGCGTCGTGATATAGCCCAATACAGAGGCGCCGCACACCCACTATGCTTCACAGATGAAGTAATGAATCATAAAATCCCTGAGGGCTTCAAACCCGTAAACATCGAATCATACGATGGCACAACAGATCCTGCGGTATGGATCGAGGATTATCTCCTTCATATCCACATGGCCCGCGGTGATGATCTACACGCCATCAAATACCTCCCACTCAAACTTAAGGGACCGGCCTGGCATTGGCTTAACAGCTTGCCAGCAGACTCAATCGGTTCTTGGGAGGACCTGGAAGCCGCATTCCTTGACAACTTCCAGGGCACTTATGTGCGACCACCGGACGCCGATGACCTAAGCCACATAATTCAGCAGCCAGAGGAATCGGCCAAGCAATTTTGGACACGGTTCCTAACAAAGAAAAACCAGATAGTCGACTGTCCGGACGCAGAGGCCTTAGCGGCCTTCAAGCATAATATCCGTGACGAGTGGCTTGCCCGGCACCTGGGACAGGAAAAGCCGAAATCTATGGCAGCCCTCACGACACTCATGACCCGCTTTTGCGCGGGAGAAGACAGTTGGCTAGCTCACAGCAACAATTTAACCAAGAACCCCGGTAATCCGAATACCAAGGACAAAAGCGACAAGTCGCATCGGAACAAACAAAAGCGCCGCGTTAATAGTGACAACAAAGAGGATACGGCAGTTAATGCCGGATTCCGAGGCTACAAATCCGGTCAACGGAAAAAGCCATTCAAAAGAAATACTCAGGGCCCGTCCAGTTTGGACCGAATACTCGACCACTTGTGTCAGATACATGGCACCCCCGAAAAGCCAGCCAATCACACCAACAGGGATTGTTGGGTGTTCAAGCAGCCAGGCAAGTTAAGAGCCGAAAACAAAGACAAGGGGCTGTATAGCGACAACGAGGAGGAGGCCAGGCCACCGAACAACGGTGGACAGAAGGGATTTCCCCCGCAAGTGCGGACGGTAAACATGATATACGCAACCCACATCCCCAAGAGGGAGCGGAAGCGTGTGTTACGGGACGTATATGCGATGGAGCCAGTCGCCCCAAAGTTCAACCCATGGCCCTCCTGCTCGATCACCTTTGATCGAAGGGACCACCCCACTAGCATCCTTCATGGCGGCTCCGCCGCATTGGTTCTAGACCCGATCATTGACGGATTTCATCTCACAAGAGTCCTCATGAACGGCGGCAGCAGCCTGAACCTGCTTTACCAGGATACAGTGCGAAAAATGGGCATAGATCCCTCGAGGATCAAGCCCACCAAAACGACCTTTAAAGGCGTCATACCAGGTGTAGAAGCCAACTATACAGGCTCAGTCACACTGGAAGTGGTCTTCGGATCTCCGGATAACTTCCGAAGCAAGGAGTTAATCTTCGACATAGTCCCGATCCGTAGTGGCTATCACGCACTGCTCGGGCGAACCGCATTCGCAAAATTCAACGCAGTACTGCACTATGCATACCTCAAGCTCAAGATGCCAGGCCCTAGAGGAGTAATCACGGTCAATGGGAACACTGAACGCTCCCTCCGAACGGAGGAGCACACGGTAGCGCTCGCAGCAGAAGTACAAAGCAGCCTCTCTAGGCAGTTCTCCAGTTCGGCCTTTGAAAAGCCGGACACTATCAAGCGCGCCCGGAGTACCCTACAACAAGACCGCCTGGCACGTTCTGAGCTAGCGTAGCAATGCGGCCCCAACCCTAGCCCTCGCGATATAGCGAAACCAGTGCTTCGCGTACATAACTACGCTCTTGAAATACCATGGGCACAGGGGAAGGGGCACTATCACGGCACGCCCAAAATACGGCCTAAACCGCACTAGGGGCTGCCGGATTCCTTTTTTTCTTTTTTTCTCTTACTCTCAGGACTCCATACTTTGGATGACCCGTTCGGCAATTCAACTGCCACGCAAACGATGCAAGATCCAGGAAAGCAGACAAGCCACGCCGCATTATGGAACTCCCAGGTGGTCTCTATTGCGAGCAGTATACCTGTTTTTTAATACAATTCCACGGCCTGCCCCTGGCCAGGACATGTCAAATAGTCCAATTTCTTTTGCTTATCGCACTATTTGTATCGTTCCGCTTTCATAGCAGCCTTTCTATAAACAATGCATAGCTTTTGTCTATTTTTTGCATTATCCTCTTTTTATATATATGTTTATCAATAACATGTTGCATCCGTTCACTGTGGTATGGCAAAAATACACCAGGGGCTTCAGTACCCATCAATATGGCGTGAGAAGTCCGTACACTTTCACAAGTGCGGCACCCCAAACTTATAGCACTATATGCATCGGCTCCAAATCATGATTTGGGTCAATAGTTGGGTTTGCCCGGCTCCTATGTTTTGGTGCCTTACGTTCTGCTATATCGGCTAAGGTAGCACTAGGAGAACTACTGCGATTGTGCCCCAGTTGAGCTGGGCTGAGCACCTCAGTAGAGAAAGCTAAAACTGACTGTCATGATGAGGCGAGAGACCGGTCGCTGTTCGAGAGGTTTTTCGAGTCCTTAAAGACTTATGCCGCTTCGAGCGAGGAACCGGCTTTGTCCGGCCAAGGCGTGGATAGCACCCCGAACTCGGTCTTCCGAATACTAGGGGCTTCGCTGAAATTTAAAATTATAGAGTTCTATGGCTAAGTGAGAGTGTTCAAGCATTATAGTCCGATTGCCTTGTTCGTTGTGCTGAGCGCCTCCCTCGACGGACCCAATCATGGGAAAAAGAGCGCTCAGGTTTATCCCGAACACCCCAGCACTAGTGGCACGGGGGCAGAAGCCGACGACTCGCCATCTCTCAATTTTTTGATAAACGGCCGCACAGAAAGTAATATTTTAAATTCAAGCATTGCTTAGCGCATATGGACAAGTTTTCAGCGCACAGGATAACACGAGCGAGTTCATTCAAAAATTACATCCTTGGTGCATTCATCCACCATAAGGCGGGCACCGGCCAGAACATCCTTGTAATAGTTCTCGGGCTTGCGATGCTCCTTCCCCGGCGGCGGCCCGTCCCTCACAAGCTTCTCACCGTCCAGCTTACCCCAGTGCACCTTTGCACGGGCAAGGGCCCTACGGGCACCTTCGATGCAGACGGAGCGCTTGATGACCTCGAGCCTTGGACAAGCCTCCACCAGCCGCCGCACTAGTCCGAAGTAGCTCCCAGACAGGGCCTCTCCAGGCCACAGCCGAACTATGAAGCCCTTCAGGGCCTGTTCGGCCGCCTTGTGGAGCTCGACCAGCTGCTTCAGCTGGTCGCTCAAGGGCACAGGGTGTCCGGTCTCAGCGTACTGAGACCAGAACACCTTCTCCGTCGAGCTGCCTTCCTCGGCTCGGTAGAATGCGGCGGCATCGGATACGCTGCGGGGAAGATCTGTGAATGCCCCTGGAGAGCTCCGGATTCGGGTAAGTAATAAGTAGTTTACTTTTATATGTCTGCTTTGCATAGAGAATGCCTTACCCGCCGCTATCTTTTTCACCGCATCCAATTCCTGGAGGGCCTTCTGGGCTTCGGCCTTGGCAGATTTGGCAGTTTTAAGGGCCGCAGCAAGCTCGGACGCCCGCGTCTTCGAGTCAAGCTCCAAAGCCTTATGTTTTTTCATGAGAGCCTGAAGCTCTTGCTACACCTTGCCGACCTGCGCCTCAAATTTCTCCCGCTCGGTGCGCTCCATGGCCGCTCTCTTCTTGGCCTCGGACAGCGCCTGCTTGAGGGTCGCCACCTCAGTTGTGGCCCCTACAATAAGCAGTATACTCCTGTCATTTTTTGCAATTGTGTCTTCTTATAGGCATTTTTTCTATAAGGTATCTCTTACCTTCTTTATCCTCGAGCTGCCGTTTGGCAAGGCCGAGCTCTTGCTCGGTCCGCTCGAGGCCCTGCTTCAGGGCACCCACCTCCGCAGTCAGTGCGGCGGTGGCCAGCAGCGAAGCCTGCATACGTATATTGACTCCTTTTTAGTTAGACTCCTGCGATATTTAATAGATCCTCTATTCGGCTTTTCTTTCCGAACGCCAAACAGAGCATCAGGGGCTATTGTCTATGCGGTAATATTTTTACATATTTCTACTTACCTCGAAGCCTGTTAGAAGGCTAACACAAGCTTCAGTAAGTCCGCTTTTGGCGGACCGAACCTTCTGGACCACCATACTCATGATGGTACGGTGCTCCTCGTCGATGGAGGCACCCTTAAGCACCTCCAGCAGATTGTCCGGCGCCTCCGGTTGGACGGAGGACGCCGGCTCAATAGGCTTGCTCCTCTTGGCAGGAGTTCGCCTGCCGCGGTCCAAAACCGTTGATGATTCCGGCGCGGTGTCTGGCTTAAAGCCAGACTTGAAGCCCTGGGGGGTCTTGTCCACTTTACTCCTGGAGTCCGGGAGGTCGCCTCGCGGCTCCTCCTGGACCACCTCCTCTTGCCCTGGAGCTTGTTGCAACGCCACTTCGGCATCATCCGCAGCACAGGGGGAGGCAGCGGGCGGAACTGAATTCACGTCCGATGAATCCAGGGAGCCGCTCGACGACTCGTCGAGCCCGTCCTTGGGCGGGCTGCATGATTATATTCGACATTAGGGAAAGCTGCGCAACAAAAGGAATATCATGAGTTACTCTGGTATCCGAACAATTACGATTTTGCCGGACACTTGGCCCTGTCCGGCCACTCCTCTTCCTCCTCATCGGCGTCGGGAGCGTAGTCCGGTGGAGGGGTTTTCCTCTTCTTGGACCCTTCGGCCTCCCCTACTAGGGCGGCCTTCCTCTTCTTTCCTCCCCCCGCTGGAGGGGGAGAGGTCTCTTCTTCCTCCTCCTCGTCTTCACGGGAGGAGTGCGTCTCGGACTCATCGGACGACGAGTCCGACACCACCATATGCCGGGAACTCTTTCGAGTCCCCATGGCCTTCTTATTCTTGGCCTTCTTCTCCGGCACCACATAAGGTGCCGGAACCAGCAACTTCACTAGGAGAGCAGGGGCCGGGTCTTCGGGCAAGGGAGCCGGACAGTTAATCAGTCCGGACTTTGCCTGCCAATCCTGTCAAAGGTGAGGGACTTTAGATCCCGCATAGAGTCAAACTATGAAGAAAACTTAACATCCTGTAAAAGATGAAAATATTTTACCTCGCTGGTAGGACGCTGCGAGCTGAATCCGCGGTCTTTGGAGGCGGATGTGGGAGCCTCGGCGCCTTTGGTTAGCCCCTTCCAGACATCTTCGTACGTCATGTCGAAGAGCCTGCTCAGAGTTCGGTGCTGCGCCGGGTTGAATTCCCACAAATTGAAGTCCCGTTCTTGACACGGAAGGATCCGGCGGACGAGCATGACCTGGACTACGTTGACAAGCTTGATCTGCTTGTTCACCAGGGACTGGATGCATTTTTGTAGTCCGGTCACCTCTTCTTCGTCGCCCCACGACAAGCCCGTCTCCTTCCAAGACGTGATCCGCGTAGGGGGTCCGGATCGGAATTCAGGGGCTGCGATCCACTTCGGATTGCGTGGCTCGATGATGTAAAACCACCCTGACTGCCACCCCTTCAAGGTCTCCACAAAGGAGCCCTCGAGCCATAGGACGTTGGCTATTTTGCCCGCCATGGCACCTCCGCACTCCACCTGGTTGCCGCGCACCACCTTTGGCTTGACGTTGAAGGTCTTGAGCCAGAGGCCGAAATGGGGGCGGATGCAGAGGAAAGCCTCGCACACGACGATAAACACCGAGATATTGAGGATGAAGTTCGGGGCCAGATCGTGGAAATCTAGGCCATAGTAGAACATGAGCCCGCGGACAAATGGGTGGAGAGGAAAACCCAGTCCGCGGAGGAAGTGGGGAAGAAATACTACCCTCTCATGGGGCCTTGGGGTGGGGAGAAGCTGCCCCTCCTCAGGAAGCTGGTGCGCGATGTCTTTGGACAAGTATCCGGCCTTCCGTAGCCTTTTTACATGGCCCTCCGTGATGGAGGAGACCATCCACTTGCCTCCCGCTTTGGACATTGTTGGAGAAGGTTGAGGTAGGAAGTGCGGGCTTGGGCGCTGGAGCTCGGGTGCGCAGAAGATGGATAGGCAAAGGAGGAAGAAGGCGTAGGTAAAAAGGAGGATCCTTATCCCCTTATATGAGCGGATGCGACTATGCGTCCCCACCAGCCTAGTAAAACTCGCTTGCCTTCCAAGCGCCATGATAAATGGTGCGGTTGGGTTACCCACGTTCGTATTGATGAGAATCCCGTAAATGGGGGACACGGTCTCTGCTTTGACAAGACGTGCCAAGGAAACCGCCTCGCAAAACACGCTGAGGTGGAAAAGTGAAAACGATTCAAATAAAGGCTTGGCTGTAGTGTGATGTCACGCTGCGGAATACGTCAGCAGATTAGATTTGTGTTAATATTATTCTCTCTGTGGCAATAGTGGAAACTTATTTTGCAGAGCCGGACACTACTCTTGGTGTTTACAAACTTTTATGAAGAATTTGGAGGAGGAACCCGCCTTGCAATGCCGAAGACAATCTACGCGCCGGACTCGTCGTCATTGAAGCCTGGTTCAGGGGCTACTGAGGGAGTCCTGGATTAGGGGGTGTTCGGGTAGCTGGACTATACCTTCAGCCGAACTCCAGGACTATGAAGATACAAGATTGAAGACTTCGTCCCGTGTCCGGATGGGACTTTCCTTGGTGTGGAAGGCAAGCTTGGCAATGCGGATATTCAAGATCTCCTACCATTGTAACCGACTTTGTGTAACCCTAACCCTCTCCGGTGTCTATATAAACCGGAGGGTTTTAGTCCGTAGGACAACTTCATCATACAACAATCATACCATAGGCTAGCTTTTAGGGTTTAGCCTCCTTGATCTCGTGGTAGATCTACTCTTGTACTACCCATATCATCAATATTAATCAAGCAGGACATAGGGTTTTACCTCCATCAAGAGGGCCCGAACCTGGGTAAAACATCGTGTTCCTTGCCTCCTGTTACCATCCGGCCTAGACGCACAGTTCGGGACCCCCTACCCGAGATCCGCCGGTTTTGACACCAACATATACCCAACAGTTTCTTTAGGGTATCCTATGAAGACGCATTTTTCCGACTTGGGTTCGAGCTTTTCAGGTTGAAGTTTCTTGACATAAGCATCACATCCCCAAACTTTTAGAAACGACAGCTTAGGTTTCTTCCCAAACCATAATTCATACGGTGTCATCTCAACGGATTTCGACGGAGCCCTATTTAAAGTGAATGCGGAAGTCTCTAAAGCATAGCCCCAAAATGATAGCGGTAAATCGGTAAGAGACATCATAGATCGCACCATATCTAATAGAGTGCGATTACGATGTTCAGACACACCATTACGCTAAGGTGTTCCAGGCGGCGTGAGTTGTGAAACTATTCCACATTTTCTTAAGTGTGTGCCAAATTCGTGACTCAAGTATTCTCCCCCACGATCTGATCGCAAGAACTTGATTTTCCTGTCACGTTGATTCTCAACCTCACTCTAAAATTCCTTAAACTTTTCAAAGGTCTCAGACTTGTGTTTCATTAAGTAGACATACCCATATCTACTCAAGTCATCAGTGAGGGTGAGAACATAACGATAGCCACCGCGAGCGTCAACACTCATTGGACCGCACACATCAGTATGTATGATTTCCAATAAGTTGGTTGCTCGCTCCATTGTTCCTGAGAACGGAGTCTTGGTCATCTTACCCATGAGGCATGGTTCACACGTGTCAAATGATTCGTAATCAAGAGACTCTAAAAGTCCATCTGCATGGAGCTTCTTCATGCGTTTGACACCTATGTGACCAAGGCAGCAGTGCCACAAGTATGTGGGACTATCATTATCAACCTTACATCTTTTGGTATTCACACTATGAATATGTGTAGCATTACGCTCGAGATTCATTAAGAATAAACCATTCACCATCGGAGCATGACCATAAAACATATCTCTCATATAAATAGAACAACCATTATTCTCGGATTTAAATGAGTAGCCATCTCGTATTAAACAAGATCCTGATACAATGTTCATGCTCAAAGCTGGCACTAAATAACAATTATTGAGGTTTAAAACTAATCCCGTAGGTAAATGTAGAGGTAGCGTGCCGACAGCGATCACATCGACCTTGGAACCATTCCCGACGCGCATCATCACCTCGTCCTTCGCCAGTCTCCGTTTATTCCGCAGCTCCTGCTTTGAGTTACAAATGTGAGCAACCGCACCGGTATCAAATACCCAGGAGCTACTACGAGTACTGGTAAGGTACAAATCAATTACATGTATATCACATATACCTTTCATGATGCCGGCCTTCTTGTCCGCTAAGTATTTGGGGCTGTTCCGCTTCCAGTGACCACTTCCCTTGCAATAAAAACACTCAGTCTCGGGCTTGGGTCCATTCTTTGGCTTCTTCCTGGCAGCTTGCTTACCGGGCGCGGCAACTCCCTGTAACACCCCGGTGTAATGATGCTACAGTAACCCCTGGGGTTAAGTTGATTGTTTTGCTAAACATGTGCCTGATCATTTTTGTCTCATACTCTTTCACATTCCAGTTGAATTCAATTTAAAGATATGAGTGAAATTCAAAATGCTCAGACATGAACACAAAAATGTTCATCATGTGCCAAATAATCCACAACTAATATTGGTGGTGAACCAACATTTTTGCAAAGGGTTTAAGTGGCCTAAACTACTTAAAACAGTGACCTAAGCAATAAATTAAGTGCCTTTTTTTAATTTATAAAATTGGCAACAATTCCAAAAGCCTCCCAACCTTTTTGAGGCAGTGCACTTTAATTCTTTGAGATTGTTTTGGCAAGTGGCATAATTTTGCAAAGTCAATTGTGGCAAAAAGAAAATGCAAAAGCTGCTGGAAAAGAAAAACAAAAAAAAGGGAAAAGCCCCCCCCCTCAACTGGGCCGACTGGCCCAGCTGGCCACCGTGCCCCCATGGGCCTCGGCCCACCTCAACCAGCCGGCCCAGCTCCCCGCATCGCTCTCCCCTCCCTCCTGTTCCCCCGGTGCGCACTGCTACAGGGGCGCGTCGCTGCCCGACCACCTCGCCGGCAACGCCGCGGGTGGATAAGGGCCCCTCCCCTCGACGCCTGGACCTCCTCCCCACCTACCTCCACCCACGCCTCGAACCCCCCTCGCCCTCTCCGCCTCTCCCTCTCCCACTCCTTCGTTCTGGAGAGGAGGCCAACGCGGTCGCCGCCGTGCCTCGCCCGTCCTCGCGGCCACCGGCGGCCCCGCGTCCGCTGACCCTGTCGGTGAGCTTCGCCAGGCTCGACTCCTTCGACTGGCGCCCTCCGCTGGAACCGGGAAGCACCGCAGCCGTCGTTCGCCCTCGTCCCCATCTCCGGCTGCCGTCGATCTCCTTCGACTCCGGCGACGTCTCTGCTGCTACTAAGCCTCCGAGGGCCACCGTGCGTGCCGCAAGGTGAGCTCCTCCCCCTCTCCCTTCTCTCACGTAGGCCGCCTCCCTCTCTAGCTCGCTCGCCGCAACCGCCGTAGCTCGTCGCCCTGCTGCATCACCGCCGCGGCCATCGCTGCCCGCGCTCGCGTCCGAGCACAACGACGTGCTCCTGGGTCTCCCAGGAGTCCAACGCGACCGCCTGCGCCTCTGCTCGTGCCCCCTGTCGCCGTTCCCGTTGAACCCGTGACAAGCCGCCGTCTCCGCCGCTCGCCAGCGCCGATTCTGGCCAAGATCGGCGATGCTACGGCCACCACTGGACGTGGCGCTGAGAGCTCATTCGAATGAGCCTAGCCTCGCTCCTCCCCAAGCCCTGTACGCGTTTTCCGGCGAAATCCGGCGAGCTCTGCCGCGGAAATGGTCACCGGCGCATCTCCGATGCCGCCCATCGATGTGGCCATTCGGGCCCCACCTCACAGCCACTAACCGCGGGCCCCACGGGCCCTAGATGAATGGGTTGACCCAGTCAACTGCTGACTGGACACCCGTGGGCCACTGACGTGTGGGCCCGCTCGTTTAACTAATTTAACTAAAAGGCTTTTAATTAAAACTTAATTAGATTAGCTAAATACCCACTAGCAGGCCGGGCCCACTAGTTAATTAACTCTGTATAGATTTAAAACTAACTCTGTTTAAACCACTGTCTATGACAAGTGGGTCCCGCAGGTCAGGTTTGACCTGGGCCAGGCGATTTGACTTGCTGACGCTGTAGTGACATCATGCTGGCGTCATAATTCCATTTCTGTTAATTTTAAATAAATCTAGAAAATTGCTTAAACTTTAAAAATTCATAGAAAATAAACCGTAACTCGGATGAAAATGTTTTCTATATGAAAGTTGCTCAGAAAAATTCAACGAATCCGAATACGCGGTCTGTTCATCTGTCACATGCCCCTAGCATGCTGAACATGGAACTTTCCCCCTCCGGTCATCTGTCTGACACAGGTCCGGAACCGGGAATACATTCCCGGTTGATTTCCCCCTTCACCTATATCGTGTAGCCATGCGTTAGGTCACTCCCGGCACAGCATATTGCCACGTTATGCTTTGTGATGCTATGTTTGCTTTTTATTTACTGTTTCTTCCCCCTCTTCTCTCCGGTAGACCTCGAGACCGATGCCGCCCCTGTGATCGACTACGTCGACGATGACCCCTCCTTGCCAGAGCAACCAGGCAAGCCCCCCCTTTGATCATCCCGATATCGCCCATTACTTTCTCTCATGCTTGCATTAGATTTTGCTACTGTTATTGTATGCTCCTATTCTGATGCATAGCCTGCTTTTGTATCTGTTATTGTACCTTACCTGCTTATCCTAAACTGCTTAGTATAGGTTGGTTAGTGATCCATCAGTGACCCCCACCTTGTCCTTGTTGCCCCTGCTTCATCATTGAAGACCCGATCAACGGGATCGAAGACCAGGCCCCGACACCGCACATCACTTTCCCCTTAGTTGCTCGACTCTGCTGGGTTACTATCAAGTGCCGAGGGTGAGACCTCTACAGCACTTCTGATGTTAACCCTGTAGTGTAGCTATTCGGTCGTGGTCATCGAGGGTGATTCTGCCTTAACCACTTCCGATATGACTCTGTCGTGCAACCCCTCAAGTGTGAACCTCGGGGGTGATTCCTCTTACATTCACCTTGTTGATTACATCGAGTGGAATTCACCGGGGGTGATTCCTCGGGTTTTCCCCTTGATGTTTGGACACACAGTTACTATGGTTACTATGTTACACTGAACCATGTTACTAAAGACGGGTCGACCCTGAGGGGTGCCCGCGCGAGCATAATTGCGAGTGATGTGGAGACGGGTTGACCTGGAGGGTGCCCGCGAGATAATTACGAGGCGTGGCCGGGCATTCTTAGTCCTTGCCGCAAGTCCTCGAGACGGGGCAACGGGGTCACATCTTTCGCGAGTCTCTGCTTGTTACCGCGCATTCCTAATCCACTACGATTTGGATATTTGATCCGAGGGGCCTCTGGCCTGATAGCACTAACCATCACGTGGGCATAGTATGGGCGTTCTGCGTCGTGTACATCAGCCGAAGCTTAATAGACGTCAGCGACGGAGCGGCGCGCGCCGGGTTGGACTGGTAAGCTCCTGCCTTTTTAGGGAGGTTGCTAGGTCTGCTCACCGGCCGCCCACGCAACGTGCAGGAGTTCCCGGGGCGATGGCCCATGACCCCTGGGGGCATAGGTTTAGTCCGGCGTGCTTGACCTCTCTATTAAGCCTAGGTCGGGTTGCGGCGTATTGTTTGGCCGAGGCCGGGCATGACCCAGGAAAGTGTGTCCGGCCGGAGTCAATCGAGCGTGGTGGGTAAGTTGGTGCACCCCTGCAGGGAAGAACTAATCTATGCATAGCATGTCCTACGGTAACGGACACTTGGAGTTGTATCCCGATCAATACAACTAGAACTGGATACTTGTGATGAGAACTGGATGGTGATGAGGATTTGATTGTGATGATAACTGGATAGTATGGCTCTGGGATTGCTTTCTCGCAGGGAGTCGAGAAAGGATCTCTAGCCGAGGTTGATAACACTACTACCACTTTACTTTATGCTACTCTACTCCCTCTTGTTTGCTGCAAGATGGTGGTTTACAGAAGATGCTAGTCTTCGATAGGACTAGGCCTTCTCTCTATTCTGGCATTTCTGCAGCCCAGTCCACATATACAACCCCTCTTTGATAATGTTGCATTTGTAGTGTACATCCTTGCTTGCGAGTACTTTGGATGAGTACTCACGGTTGCTTTGCTCCCTCTTTTTCCCCTTTTCCATTCTTCTCGGATGACGCAACCAGATGACGGAGTCCAGGAGCCAGATGACACCTTTGATGACTGCTACTACACCGAGGGCGTCTACTACCACGTGATGAAGACCGCCGATGACCAGGAGTAGTTAGGAGGCTCCCAGACAGGAGGCCTTGCCTTTCGATCATAGATGCTTTTGTGCTAGCCTTCTTAAGGCAAACTTGTTTAACTTATGTCTGTACTCAGATATTGTTGCTTCCGCTGACTCGTTTGTATTCAAGCTGATGTATTCGAGCCCTTGAGGCCCCTGGCTTGTAATATAAAGCTTGTATTATTTTAATTTGTGTCTAGAGTTGTGTTGTGATATCTTCCCGTGAGTCCTTGATCTTGATCGTACACATTTGCGTGTATGATTAGTGTACGATTGAATCGGGGGCGTCACACTCCCTTGCCGTCCTTCTTGAAGTTCTTCTTACCCTTGCCTTTCTTGAACTTAGTGGTTTTATTCACCATCAACACTTGATGTTCCTTTTTGACTTCTACCTCTGTTGATTTCAGCATTGCAAATACTTCAGGAATGGTCTTTTCCATCCACTGCATATTGAAGTTCATCACAAAGCTCTTGTAGCTCAGTGGAAGCGACTAAAGGATTCTGTCAATGACCACGTCATCCGGGAGATTAACTCCCAGCTGAGTCAAGCGGTTATGCAACCCAGACATTTTGAGTATGTGCTCACTGACAAAACTATTTTCCTCCATCTTACAGTTGAAGAACTTGTCGGAGACTTCATATCTCTCGACCCGGGCATGAGCTTGAAAAACCATTTTCAGCTCTTCGAACATCTCATATGCTCCGTGTCTCTCAAAACGCTTTTGGAGCCCCGGTTCTAAGATGTAAAGCATGTCGCACTGAACGAGGGAGTAATCATCAGCACGTGTCTGCCAAGCGTTCATAACGTCTTGGTTCTGTGGGACGGGTGCGTCACCTAGCGGTGCTTCTAGGACATAATCTTTCTTGGCAGCTATGAGGATGATCCTCAGGTTCCGGACCCAGTCCATATGGTTGCTGCCATCGTCTTTCAGCTTGGTTTTCTCTAGGAACGCGTTGAAGTTGAGGACAACATGGGCCATTTGATCTACAAGACATATTGTAAAGATTTTAGACTAAGTTCATGATAATTAAGTTCATCTAATCAAATTATTAAATGAACTCCCACTCAGATAGACATCCCTCCAGTCATCTAAGTATAACATGATCCGAGTTAACTAGGCCGTGTCCGATCATCACGTGAGATGGACTAGTCAACATCGGTGAACATCTTCATGTTGATCGTATCTTCTATACGACTCATGCTCGACCTTTCGGTCTTCTGTGTTCCGAGGCCATGTCTGTACATGCTAGGCTCGTCAAGTCAACCTAAGTGTATTGCGTGTGTAAATCTGTCTTACACCCATTGTATTCGAACGTTAGAATCTATCACACCCGATCATCACGTGGTGTTTCGAAACAATGAACCTTCGCAACGGTGCACAGTTAGGGGGAACACTTTCTTGAAATTATTACAAGGGATCATCTTATTTAAACTACCATCGTTCTAAGAAAATAAGATGTAAAACATGATAAACATCACGTGCAATCAAATAGTGACATGATATGGCCAATATCATTTGCTCCTTTGATCTCCATCTTCGGGGCTCCATGATCATCATTGTCACCGGCATGACACCATGATCTCCATCATCTTGTCTTCTTGAAGTTGTCTCGTCATCTATTACTTCTACTACTATGGCTAACGCTTTAGCAATAAAGTAAAGTAATTACATGACGTTTATGTTGACACGCAGGTCATAAATAAATAAAGACAACTCCTATGGCTCCTGCCGGTTGTCATACTCATCGACATGCAAGTCGTGATTCCTATTACAAGAACATGATCAATCTCATACATCACATATATCATTCATCATTCATCACAACCTTTGGCCATATCACATCACAAAACACTTGCTGCAAAAACAAGTTAGACGTCCTCTAATTGTTGTTGCAAGTTTTTACGTGGGTGCTATAGGTTTCTAGCAAGAACGTTTCTTACCTACGCCAAAACCACAACGTGAATTGCAAATTTCTATTTACCCTTCATACGGACCCTGTTCATCGAATCCGATCCGACTAAAGTGGGAGAGACAGACACCCTCCAGCCACCTTATGCAACTAGTGCATGTCAGTCGGTGGAACCGGTCTCATGTAAGCGTACGTCTAAGGTTGGTCCGGGCCGCTTCATCCCACGATGCCGCTGAATTGTAGGATCGAATGTATGTCTAGAGGGGGGTGATTAGACTACTTGATCAAATAAAAGCTTAACCTTTTCCCAATTTTAGTTCTTGGCAGATTTTAGCTATTTTAGGACAAGTCAAGCAATCATCACATAATTCAAGCAAGCATGCAAAGAGTATATTGGCAGTGGAAAGTAAAGCATGCAACTTGCAAGAATGTAAAGGGAAGGGTTTGGAGAAATCAAACGCAATATGAGACACAGATGTTTTTCCCGTGGTTCGGATAGGTGGTGCTATCCTACATCCACGTTGATGGAGACTTCAACCCACAAAGGGTAACGGTTGCGAGAGTCCACACAGGGCTCCACCCACAAAGGGTAATGGTTGCGCGAGTCCACACAGGGCTCCACCCACGAAGGGTCCATGAAGGAGCAACCACCCACAAAGGGTCCACGAAGAAGCAACCTTGTCTATCCCACCATGGCCATCGCCCACACAGGACTTGCCTCACTAGCGGTAGATCTTCATGAAGTAGGCGATCTACTTGCCCTTACAAACTTCTTGGTTCAACTCCACAATCTTGTCGGAGGCTCCCATGTGACACCTAGCCAATCTAGGAGACACCACTCTCCAAGAAGTAACAAATGGTGTGTAGGTAATGAACTCCTTGCTCTTGTGCTTCAAATGATAGTCTCCCCAACACTCAACTCTCTCTCATAGGATTTGGATTTGGTGGAAAGAAGATTTGAGTGGAAAGCAACTTGGGAAGGCCAGAGATCAAGATTCATATGGTAGGAATGGAATATCTTGGTCTCAACACATGAGTAGGTGGTTCTCTCTCAGAACATACGAGTTGTAATGGTGTATGTGTTCTGATGGCTCTCTCCTCGAATGAAGAGGAGGTGGAGGGGTATATATAGCCTCCACACAAAATCCAACCGTTACACAGTTTTCTAATCTCGGTGGGACCGAATCACAAACTCGGTCGGACCGAAAATGTAAACCTAGTGACCGTTAGAGATTTTCGGTGGGACTGACATGCAACTCGGTAGGACCGATATGGTTAGGGTTTGGGCATAACGTAATCTCGGTGAGACCGATTACACAAACTCGGTGAGACCGAATTTGGTAATTAGCTAACCAGAGAGTTGGCCAGGGAAACTCGGTTGGACCGATTTGCTCTTTCGGTGAGACGGAAAAGTTACAAAGGGGAAACACTGAATTTACATTGCAATCTCGGTGGGACCGATTCGCTCTTTCGGTGAGACTGAAAAGTTACGAAAGGGAAACAGAGAGTTTGCAATCCCATCTCGGTGAGACCGAGATCCCTATCGGTAGAACCGAATTGCTAGGGTTTGGCAGTGGCTAATGACAAGTGAAACTCGGTGGCGCCGGATAGGAAGAATCGGTAGGACCGAGTTTGGCTTAGGGTTTAGGTCAAATGTGGATATGGGAAAGTAGTTGAGGGTTTTTGGAGCATATCACTAAGCACATGAAGCAAAAGGCTCATTAAGCAACACCTCATCCCTCCTTGATAGTATTGGCTTTTCCTAAAGACTCAATGTGATCTTGGATCACTAAAATATAAAATGAAGAGTCTTGAGCTTTTGAGCTTGAGCCAATCCTTTTCCCTTAGCATTTTGAGGGTTCCACTTTCACATCCATGCCATGCCAATCATTGAGCTTTCCTGAAATAATCATCTTGGAATAGCATTAGCTCAATGAGCTATATGTTGTTATGAATTACCAAAACCACCTAGGGATAGTTGCACTTTCAATCTCCCCCTTTTTGGTAATTGATGACAACATATGGATCAAAGCTTCGACAAATGATAATAAGCATGAAATATATCGTCGCTTTGAGAAGTATGTGATAAGTAAGAGCTCCCCCTAAATTTGTGCATATTTAAAATTTGCTTTGGACTGCAAATGCACAAGGAGTTTGAGTCATGGGTTACTCTTCCATGTCACATACATCTTGGTGGAGCGCTTAAAATGATAAGAATGAAATACATGCACTCATCACCAAGAATAGTGAAAGATCACATAAGATAGATAAGATAATAGCATTAAGCAAGCATTAAGTGTAGCTTATGATCAAGCACATGATCATCAATGTCTCACAAATAATGACGTAGTATCTCAAGCACTCAAAAGCAAACAAGTTTGAAAAACCACCAAATAAAGCAAGAGAGAAAAGCAACACTCTCTCTCTCGAAGCCTATGATCTATACATTTTTCTCCCCCTTTGGCAACAAGTTACCAAAAAGTTCCTAGAAAATGCATAGTACTAGATCGACGCTCAGGCTTGATCTTCTGGTGGTGGTGGAGTCCGGATCACTCCAAGGACGAAGGCTTCTGTAGACGCTGAAGTAGACGCTGGAGTTGGAGCTGAAGTAGATGCTGGAGCTGGTGGAACTGAGGCTGTAGCTGGTGCTGAGGTGGTGGCTCTTGTGTCAGCAACTGGCACGGCAGACGACCTCGGACCTCGTGGCACTCTGGCAAAGGCATGAGTGGTAGTCCTGCCTCTCCTCTCTTGCATATCATCTTGGAGCTTCTCCACTGCAGTCTGAATCTCCGTTACCTTGACATCCAAGTCATAGAACTTTTGTTCCATGATTCTCTCTAGGCTTGCCTAGTTTTGAGTTAGGGTGGCTAGTCCTTGCTCAATCCGCAGGGTGGATGCAATCAGGTAACCAAGCTGCTCTTGTTTGGTCTTCAAGAAATACTCAGATGCCTCCTCTTGAGTTGGCATCTTGGCAGCTTTCTCCTTCCTTGCCTTCTCCTTCTTTGCGTATGCTTGGGCAGATGATGGCTCATTCTCAGTCATGACAACTTGATTGTCCTCAAAATCTGGACGGATGGGCAGGTGTTCCTTGTCCAATAAATATATGCCCGTGCCCATCTTGGAGTTAATGAGCTCCTGGATCTGAGGGGCATATCCGCAACTCCTCTTATGATCTGCTGCAGTCCTTTTGATAGTTTCCACTATGAGGCTCATCACCTTGAACTTCTGAGGTACATCAAATACATGTAGCAAGTTGATAGCATGGCCTCTGATCATCTTGTGATCTCCAGACTTGGGCAATAAGGTGTGCCTCAAGATCCAATTGATAGTTGGCAGCCCTGACAGAAGGTAATGCATAGACCCAAATTTGAAGGTGTCAAGAGCTTCATTGGGAATTTCCTTGTACATATTGGACATAGAGTTATGGTCCATCTTCTTCTTGGCATATATGTCCAAGTCATCATCATGCTCCTCTGGGGCATTAATGATCTGTGCCCACTCAGCAACTGTGGATTGGTACCTTGTACCCTCAGACATCCATGTGATCCTCCCATCTGAATAAAAATGTGCTGTGGAGTAGAACTGCATTATAAGCTCCTCATTCCACTTTGTGAGCTTCTGCCCAACAAAGTCAGCTACTCCACAAGCTATGAAGTTGTCTTGCACTCCAGGATAGTGCTCCTCATTGTCCTTGATGTACTGCCAGTCAACCCATCTCATATCACAGACTATTGGCTTCTTATCAAGCAGCACTGTCTCATAGAAGTCCTGCTATTCCTTAGTGTGGAATCTGTAGTCAACAGCAGTCCTCCTCCTTGAAGCATACGGGTCTGCTTCTCTCCACTTCCTCAGCCCTGAATCTCTCCTGAGCTTCATGTCCTCAGCCACAGGATGCGCATCATTGTGGTCTGGGATCTTGGGCTTGAGCTTTCTCAGAACTTGCTCTTCATCCTCTTCTTTAGCAACAGTCTCAGGCACTGGGGCCTTGTTCTTCTCAGCTGCAGGAATGCTCCTTGTATTCCTCTTTGGTTTTGGCTTGGAGGCAGCTTCGGGCTTAGATGCAGTAGCCCCTGATCTTATGGCATCACCCATTAGCTTGGGTGCCTTGGGTGCTGGTGCAGCTACCTCTTCTTCCTCTTCCTCTTCCATGATGGAAGCCTTTCCTAGCACTCTGGCTATGGCCTTCTTGACCCTTTCCTTTCTTTTCTTTCCCTCAGCAGCAACTGGCTCTTTGGGTGCAGGCTTCTTAGTTGAAGCTCTTGCCTTTGACATGGGTTGCCTGCCTGCTGGCCTTTTGATTTTCAGCCCTGGCTTTGTGCCTTGAGCTGGCTCAACTCTCTTTGATGTGGCCTCTTCCTCTGCCACATAATCTTCATCTTCGGAATCAGAAGTTCTCTTCTTCCTCTGTCTGGTGGCAGCTTTTGGCAAGTTGCTAGGGGTGCTCCTGCTGCCCTCATCTGAAGAGCTGGAGGGACTAGTGCCCTCACTCATGTGCACCTGCTGCTCTGACATGTTCTGGCTGTCACTTTGATCAGACATGCTGCAAACTCTGACTGCTGACCTTGTGAATAGTTTATAGATGAGGTAGAAATGATGAGCATCACAAAATGCAGAGATTTTTTCAAAAGAATGATCCAAAAACTTAGTTTTAGTTTCCCACTGAAATCATCTCGGATCTATCGATTTTCAAACTCGGTGATACCGAAGCAGTTTTGGAACCTAAACTAGTGAACTCGGTAGGACCGAGTCACAGCACCGAGACTGCTAGGGTTTCACAGAGTTCCAAAATCGGTCACGCCAATAAGTAATTCTCGGTCAGACCGAGTCTCACTTGTGCAATGGCATAAGCCAAATCGGTGGGACCGAGTTTTTCAACTCGGTGGGTCCGAGATGGTTTCGGCGTAAACCTAACCCTAAAATTTTCGAATCAAAGCTAATCTACGGGCGTATTGACTGGATAGGAGTGTTTCAATCGTGGCAAGAATCATGAAGAACACAATGTGCTAGGAATCGGACGGGGAATAGCACTGTGATCGAGTCCATACCCTAGTTTGGCGGAGACTCGCTACGGCGGCAACGGCGGGGCAGAATTCCCGTTGACGACGACGGAGACCAGCGACTGGAGGCGGCTGGCGGCGAGAAGACGATCCAGAGACCATGTTGGCAGAGCAGGCTATCGCGCAGGCGAAGGGGTTCGGAGAAATTTCCAAATTTTGCCCGTGACTATATATAGCCCGACCCTGTCGGTGTGACTGAGTGGAACAACTCGGTGGCACCGAGATTCATAACTGCAGTCAGTTACTGAAACTCGGTGTGACTGAAATGTTCAAATCGGTTGCACCGAGATCGAAAACCTAGATCAACTTAATGATCTCGGTAGGACCGAAAGTGGGGTATCGGTCAGACCGAGAATCATAAAGAGGTTTTGGAAGTTTAAGTCTATGACGAATCGGGGACTTCGAGCGCTCCTCACACAGAGTGGTTCGAATCTGACTTGATCCAATTTTGTGATGCAGCATGAATAGAGTTTGAGACGAGAAAATCATAGATAGCTAGAGGAGGTACTTAGGCATTCTTGTCCATCCACTTGGCAGAAGAAAATAAAACCAAACAATCAAAACAACAAGTGGATGTCCTCGAATGAGCAAAATATGCAACCAGCATGCTCACACAATAAGATGGCAAATGAGATATGTGGCAAGGCATGCACAACCAATTCTAGCATCTATCAAGCAATTTGCGATGACAAGGTCATCTATATATGAGTATATTGACTTAGGAGTCAAGTGAGAGCACTTGATCATAGGTCATACTCATTGTTTAAGCTCAAGTGGGGTTACCACTTTTACATAAAGCGTTGTTGTGTTCACATCTTTAGAGTTGCTTTAGCTCAAGTCTTAGAGTAAAGCTCCCCCTAGATGTGATATCCCCCCTAAGAGGGATGAACTAACCTTGGATTTTGTCGATGATGACTTCATGTAGATGTTGAAGATGTGGATGCTCAATGTTGATGTAGATCACTTGGAGCTATGCATTTGAGTGAATTGCACTTCCAATACCTACATGGGTTAGTCCCACAAGGAACAAACAAGGATATCCATAGACATAGAGTGATGCACACAAAAGATGATGTCCATGAAAACTTTTAGGTTACCTTGTCCCTTGTCTTACCAACAAGAGGGTTTGTGACTCCTTGAACTAGTGCAAGATGTGGAAGTTGATTGCACTTGTTCTTGCCAAAATGATAAGAGTGAAGTATGTTGGCGGAGTCACCCTCAAGAACTCTCTAGTTCTTCTTCTTTTGGATCCACATCATCTTGATGGGAATCCTTGGAGTTGTAGTCGTACTTGATGAAGTGGAACTTGAAGTAGTCTTGGGAATCCACTTGACTAAGGTCTTAGGAGCTTCTTCAAATGCGTCAATTTCCTCTTGAAGCTTGTCCTTGCCTTTTTGCTTGTAGTCTTGTGGTGGAAGATCATCTTGAGCTTGTGTCCCCTTGAAAGAAGTATACTTCTCTTGTTGAGGAACAAACTTTGTCTTGGGGTATTGATCTTCTTCCCGCTCAACTCCATTGGCATTGAACTTTCGTTCAAAACCAACACCTTGATTCTTCCGGTGCATTCCTTGCTTGCGCACAATTTCCTCGAATTGCTTACTCCCGACAAGGCTTTTGTACACTCCTTTCTCTATAATTCCCTTCAATAAACTGTTTTCTTGCTCAAGTGTAACTTGGCTAAGAGAATCATTAGTGGAATCAAGAGAACTACTAGAAGCAACAATATTGGATTTAGCATGATCATTGTTACTGCTAGAGGAAGAATCTTTCTTGTTCTTGTTACTAGACTTGACTTGAGGCATGTAAGTGGATAAGAGTAAACGCTTGGCAATGTAAGAAGAGCTTTTCTTGCGGAGATCATCATTGATTGCTTTTAAGAACTCATGCTCTTGCTCAAGATTGAGCTTTTCAAAGCGTAATTTCTCATGAGCTCTTAAAAGTTCTCGATGATCTTCGAAGATAGTTTCATGAGCTAACTTAAGAGTGTTTAGTTCTTTAGTTAGAGCCTCAATCTTCTCCTTATCATTGTCATTCGTTTTATCTTGATTAGCATGTTTAATTGACATTTCATCATAGTATTCATCACTAGAGTTGTCAACAAGAAAATCATCACCTAACAAGTCATCTTCATCACTATTGAAATCAACATACTCGGGGTGTGTTACCTTAGGACCTTTGGCCATGAAGCATCTTCCAATTCCTTCATTTGGTGAGTCAAATATGTCGTAGGAGTTGGTTGACACAAGTGCTAGACCGGCAACACCTTCATCTTGAGTATCTTTGGAGTCGGAGTGATAACTTCTCTCGGAGTGGCTGTCGGAGTCGGAGCCGGATACCCATTCACCAACATGAGCTTGATGTCTTCGTCTTGTGTAGCTCCTTGATGATTTTTCCTTCCTTTCCGAATCCTTGCTTCTCCGTGAGTATCTTCGTTCATAACGATCATCTCTACTCCTCCTCTCTCTTGGTGGTGATTCTTTGCTTCTTCTTTTTGGAGAATCTTCTCTTCTCTTGTAGGGAGCCGTACACTCATTTGAATAGTGTCCGGGTCTTCCACAACTGTAGCAGTTTTGCTCTCGACTAGAAGATCTTTTGTCATTGTAGGACCTTGACTTGAAGCTTCTACCTTTGCTTCTACTCTTGTAGAACTTGTTGAAGTTCTTCACCATTAAGCTCAATTCTTCATTGAAGTCTTGTTTCTCACTTGATGATGTAGGGGCTTCACATGAGGCTTTATAGGCACCACTTGATTTGTTGTGAAGTTCCTCTTTATCCTTAAGTGACATCTCATGAGCAACGATTCTTCCAATCACCTCCGTTGGCTTGAGATCTTTGTAATTGGGCATCATTTGGATCAATGTGCACACGGTATCATATTTTCCATCCAAGGCTCTTAGAATCTTCTTGATGATGAATCTGTCGGTCATCTCTTCACTTCCTAAGCCGGCAATCTCATTTGTGATGAGAGCAAGCCTAGAGTACATTTCAGTGACACCTTCACCATCCTTCATCTTGAACTTGTCAAGTTGGCTTTGAAGCACATCCAACTTGGATTCCTTGACGGAGTCGGTACCTTTGTGCATATCAATCAAAGTGTCCCAAATTTCCTTCGCATTCTCAAGACGGCTGATTTTGTTGAATTCTTCGGGGCACAATCCATTGAAGAGAATATCACAAGCTTGAGCATTGTATTGCAACATCTTCAACTCATCCGTGGTAGCTTCACGGTTTGGTTCTCTCCCATCAAAGAAGTCACCTTGCAAACCAACACACACAATAGCCCAAACGGCGGGGTTATGTCCAAGAATATGCATTTTCATTTTATGCTTCCAACTAGCAAAATTAGTACCATCAAAGTAGGGACCTCTACGGTGGTAATTTCCCTCGCTAGACGCCATACTCTCCTAGGTTGTGAAACCAAGGCTATGACCACCAAAGCTATGGAGATCAAAGCAAATGGAGACCAAAGCTCTGATACAACTTGTAGGATCGAAAGTATGTCTAGAGGGGGGTGATTAGACTACTTGATCAAATAAAAGCTTAACCTTTTCCCAATTTTAGTTCTTGGCAGATTTTAGCTATTTTAGGACAAGTCAAGCAATCATCACATAATTCAAGCAAGCATGCAAAGAGTATATTGGCAGCGGAAAGTAAAGCATGCAACTTGCAAGAATGTAAAGGGAAGGGTTTGGAGAAATCAAACGCAATATGAGACACGGATGTTTTTCCCGTGGTACGGATAGGTGGTGCTATCCTACATCCACGTTGATGGAGACTTCAACCCACAAAGGGTAACGGTTGCGAGAGTCCACACAGGGCTCCACCCATAAAGGGTAATGGTTGCGCGAGTCCACACAGGGCTCCACCCACGAAGGGTCCACGAAGAAGCAACCACCCACAAAGGGTCCACGAAGAAGCAACCTTGTCTATCCCACCATGGCCATCGCCCACATAGGACTTGCCTCACTAGCGGTAGATCTTCACGAAGTAGGCGATCTCCTTGCCCTTACAAACTTCTTGGTTCAACTCCACAATCTTGTCGAAGGCTCCCAAGTGACACCTAGCCAATCTAGGAGACACCACTCTCCAAGAAGTAACAAATGGTGTGTAGGTAATGAACTCCTTGCTCTTGTGCTTCAAATGATAGTCTCCCCAACACTCAACTCTCTCTCATAGGATTTGGATTTGGTGGAAAGAAGATTTGAGTGGAAAGCAACTTGGGAAGGCTAGAGATCAAGATTCATATGGTAGGAATGGAATATCTTGGTCTCAACACATGAGTAGGTGGTTCTCTCTCAGAACATACGAGTTGGAATGGTGTATGTGTTCTGATGGCTCTCTCCTCGAATGAAGAGGAGGTGGAGGGGTATATATAGCCTCCACACAAAATTCAACCATTACACAGTTTTCCAATCTCGGTGGGACCGAATCACAAACTCGGTCGGACCGAAAATGTAAACCTAGTGACCGTTAGAGATTTTCGGTGGGACTGACATGCAACTTGGTAGGGCCGATATGGTTATTGTTTGGGCATAACGTAATCTCGGTGAGACTGATTACACAAACTCGGTGAGACCGAATTTGGTAATTAGCTAACCAGAGAGTTGGTCAGGCAAACTCGATGGGACCGATTTGCTCTTTCGATGAGACCGAAAAGTTACAAAGGGGAAACACTGAATTTACATTACAATCTCGGTGGGACCGATTCGCTCTTTCGGTGAGACCGAAAAGTTACGGAAGGGAAACAGAGAGTTTGCAATCCCATCTCGGTGAGACCGAGATCCCTATCGGTAGAACCGAATTGCTAGGGTTTGGCAGTGGCTAATGACAAGTGAAACTCGGTGGCGCCGGATAGGAAGAATCGGTAGGACCGAGTTTGGCTTAGGGTTTAGGTCAAATGTGGATATGGGAAAGTAGTTGAGGGTTTTTGGAGCATATCACTAAGCACATGAAGCAAAAGGCTCATTAAGCAACACCTCATCCCTCCTTGATAGTATTGGCTTTTCCTAAAGACTCAATGTGATCTTGGATCACTAAAATATAAAATGAAGAGTCTTGAGCTTTTGAGCTTGAGCCAATCCTTTTTCCTTAGCATTTTGAGGGTTCCACTTTCACATCCATGCCATGCCAATCATTGAGCTTTCCTGAAATAATCATCTTGGAATAGCATTAGCTCAATGAGCTATATGTTGTTATGAATTACCAAAACCACCTAGGGATAGTTGCACTTTCACGAATCAAGATAAGACTAGTAACGGCAAGCAAATTGACAATATCGACGCCCACAACTACTTTGTGTTCTACTCGTGCATAGTAACTACGCATAGACTTAGCTCATGATGCCACTGTTGGGGAACGTAGCAGAATTTTAAAATTTTCTATGCATCACCAAGATCAATCTATGGAGTCATCTAGCAACGAGGGAGAGAGGAGTGCATCTACATACCCTTGTAGATCACGAGCGGAAGCATTCAAGAGAACGGGGTTGATGGAGTCGTACTCGACGTGATCCAAATCACCGAAGATCCTAGTGCCGAACGGACGGCACCTCCGCGTTCAATACACGTACGGAGCGAGGACGTCTCCCGCGCCTTGATCCAGCAAGGAGGAGGGAGAGGTTGAGGAAGAGGGCTCCAACAGCAGCACGACGGTGTGGTGGTGATGAAGCTGCAGTACTCCGGCAGGGCTTCCCCAAGCTCTTATGGAGGAGGAGAGGTGTTGGGGAGGGGAGGGGCTGTGCCTTGGATGTTCCCTGTAGCCCTCCCCTCACCCCTCTATTTATAGGGGAAACACTACAAGAAATATGTCAACTTGTGACCACTACTATTGGTCACTGAATGGTCACAAATTTCCAGTTGTGACCAAAAACATAAGGTCAAAAGCTGGCCGTCATAAAATGACTATAGCGACCTTTCTTCTGGAATGGTCGAACACGTTTATGACCAGAATACGTCTACTATGGCGTTTTGGTCACTAGCAACCTCCCCAGGCCACGTAGGCATCCAGCGTGGCAATCTGACGTGGCACAAGATTCAGCTCGGTCCAATTCGATTTTCTACATGGGCCTAGCCCAACAATTCAGCCTATTTGTGTTTTTTTCGCTACTAATTTTGGTGAACTACACAGGCCTAGCCCAGTAATGCAGCCTTTTTATTTTCTGGGCCATGGCCTTTTTGGCTCAACAATTCCAGATTTTTTATAATTACTTTTTTCTTTTTTTACGATGGGTCAATTAGTCAGATGGGTCCCAATTGTAAGTTCTGGTAATTGGTCCCAGTTTTCAAGTTTTAGTAAGTGGGTCCCAATTGTCAAGGTCATATTCTTCAGATTTCAATTTCATAGTAAATAAATAGCTTGTATTTAAATTGGCCAGACAAAAAATACAAGTAGTACTTCAAATAACAGCAGCCAAAATCAGTATGGAGCTGCTACTCTACAAATAACACATAATACATTTCCAATCATGGTTTTACAAGCTCTATGTGTAATAACTAGAGAATATACAAGCTCTACAAGTGTCTTCAATCTTCTTCAACATGGAGCTCCTTCAGAAGCACAGTTTAGAGAGAGCACAAACTGGGCACCTGCATCATCACAGGAAGGCAATTTTAGATCATAAAAGCGAATGTTCCAAGCATAGTTTAGAGAAAAGAACCAAGTAAATTTGCCCTCAATCATACAAACAAAGTTTAGAGAAAAGAACAAGCACTTATTATGCAGGACACATACATACACATCTCAGGAAAATCTCGGAAAGGGAGAGAGAGCAGCAGCAGCAACAGGGGGTTCAGACTTCAGAGAAGATAAGCAGCGAGGTGAGGAGAAGAAGAAGCAAGCATGGGAATGAAGAGAGGAGTAGCAGCAAGCAGCAATAAAGAGGTTCCGAGAAGAAGTGCAGCAGCAGGTTTAGTGGATTCAGAAATGGAATGCCATCATAAAAAACAAAGGATTTTCCATGGTGGTGGTGGACTGGTGGTGATGGTGAGAAGGAGCAGAGCGGCAAAACAAAGGGCATTTGATTAGGCGAAGGACAACCTGAAGAAGGGAGAACCTATGCTCTCCTACAACTTTGACATCTGTGTTCATATGCTGAAGGAGCTTGACGAGGACACTGGGCACCAACGACGCCTTTGATGCAAATCCTTAAGCGCATTACTCTGCAATGTTCAAAGAGATTCAGCAGTTACATAAATCACATGAGTGTCTAAAGAATCAGAACCAAGCTAAGTTAGTTATCAGTTCACTGCTAGCCAACCTGGTCGGCTAGCCCTGTTCAAAAGTGAAATCCATGAACCCGGTTACAGTAATGGCTGCAACTTTTCGTGAATGTATTTATAGGGAAACATCGGTCACAAGGAACTTAAAGCAGGAACCTCACAATAGCAAGACCGGCTGCATTTCCTAATATAACCGGTGAACCACAATAACAAGTGGATCAGCTATCGTTCCTTCCTATTGGAAACCATCAGCTGTTTTGCTCCAGAGTGTTATGTCAGAACTATCAACAAGATGATGACTCGAGGAAAACAGCATGATGATATTCTAGCGCACAGAGTATATATACAAGTATATATATACAAGGATTCTAACACCACAGCATTGACAGTAGGAAGCTAAGTAGCATCTGATAATATCTCGACAGATGATAATCTCATCTAGCATCTGAATCTAAACTCAAGCAGCATGCATCGATTGTAGGAGGGGGCAAGCAATTAAAAGCTACAGATAGAACACAAGTTCTATGTACCTAGATAACAAAAGTAAGAAAGAAATTGATGAAATGTACAATGGAAATTTACTATTGTTACAGAGCAAACATTAAAAATCCATGCTCAGTTATAAACCAATTATTGCAACTGATGATGCTGCACCATTCATAGGCAATCAGAGATGAAGGAAACAAAGCAAAGAAATGTCATCACCTTAAGCTCCTCAAGGGTAAAGCCTCTGCCAGCCCTCGCCTTAATGTTGTACTTGTGGGTCTGGCATTGCACGATGGGGCGAAGAGGTCCAGAGGTAGGGTAGGGGAAGATCTTCACAGCCTTCTTCTAGCGAGCTGTATACAAAAAAGAACAGAATGTAAGATGGCAGTGAGTTAAGCGAGCACCACAATAACAGAAACATGTTGTCAGTGGATTGGATGGAAACACAAACATCTACTCTATCCTGCTGTAACAAACATGTACTTAACTCCTTCATACACCAGTGCAAGTGTTGTTCACATGTTACTACTTGATTCGACTTTATACAGTTCAGCAACATGTTGTACATACAGTATGAGCAGCACAGGACAGTAAAAACAGTGAGCAATCTGCAACTCTATTTTGATGATGTGGGTGCATCCACATAATAGAATTTATTTATCCGTGTGCATCGATCACTAGTCAATTCGTATCCATTGATGACACAGTGTTGCTGCAGCAGGAAACATTCAGTCAATGTTGCTGCAGTGTCACATAACAAGATTCTTATGTATGGACTGAATTTTTGTGCATATGTAACTAGAATCAAACTGTATCCAATAATATATGGTGACATGTCACAGCAGGAAATTTGAGTAGGGGTTGGAGAAGAAGGGCGGGCAGTTAGTACCTTGTAAGAAGAGATGCTGCTGGGCAGAGGCCTAGTCATGGATTACCCATGGAGGTTCATGGAAGAAACATGGAGGGGATGTGAGAACACTCGTGAGATTGCATTAGATTGAAACGAGACGAATGGGATAGTGGAGTGGAGTGGATGCTTACGGGAACTCAATATCGAGGCGGGTCCTGCCGTCGTTGATGGCGGCGGTGAGGGAGCGGGCGGTGTCGGAGACGAGCACTTCGTAGGAGCGCGGCTTGTAGACGGACACCCCGGCCCTGAGCTCCCCCACCTCCGCCTCCTTGGCCGCCTCCGCGCGCACCGACCGGAGCCGGCGGCGGCACCGGAAGCGCGCTGGCGCCCCGGCGAGGCGGGCGGGCGGGGAAGGGACGACGCGCGGAGCCGCGGGGGAGCGCAAGAGGTGGACGGCGGTGGAGAGAGGCGCCATGGCCGCGCGCGGAGGAGGAGGGGAGGAGGAAGAGGCGAGGCGGTGCTCTGCTCTGCTCTCCGCCAGCGTGTAGCCCGTTGGTCCTGGATTGCGCCCCTCCCAGTCGACCTCGAGGTCGGAGAGAGACGGATCTCGCAGCTCTGGATCTGCGAGGAGGGGAGGGGGAGGCCCGGCGGGGAGCTATGGTG
>NC_041390.1:37647796-37665994 GCF_002162155.2 Triticum dicoccoides | reverse complement strand
TGGTGGGAGGATGTGGTCTGAAACGGGAAGAAGGGGGCGGGGGCGACCGTGGCGGCGGGAATGGATCTCCTCGCCGCAGTGGGATGGGGAAGGAGGGGGAAGCGACAGGGGGGCTGTCGTCATTGATCTGGAGTGAAAGAATGGAGGCGGGGGAGGGAGGAACGAGAGAAAGAATGGAGACAGGGGGGTGGGTGGAAAATGTGCCTGAGGACAGACCTAGGGTTTCGGCTCGGGTGGGTTTGGGCCGTTGGATCCGAAAGCATCCGACGGTGGTTGATGCGTGATCCGCGTGATATGCCCATGGTCCAATCAGAATGCACCAATCCATTTGATGACCTTATGACCATATAAATTGGTCATGATCGATTCAAGATAAAAATTTTCATTCCATTTTTCAGTGCTCAAAATGAGTATTTTTGTGAAAGTCCTATCAAATATTTGTTCAAATGATATCATATTTTGCACAAGTTTACATAATGGATTTGTAAACAATATTGACAAAGGGAGTTTTTACTTCCTTTGCACGAAAAAATAATTTTCCATTTTTCGAGTGGCCAAAATAAGTTTTTTTGTGAAGGACCTATAATATATTTGTTGCAAAATTGGACCAAATCATTTTTATAAAATACTAGGCCATATTTAATGCACAATTGACCAATTGGTTGGGTGTAAAAGGTTTTGATCCACCTCTCATGAAAAAGACAAATTTCCGCCGATTCAGCTGGAAGCGGGTCAAATTTGAACTGTAGCTACCTTGTAGTTTGCTCTTTATTTTTTCCAAAAATAATTTCTAGGTACATAAGTATCTATTTAATTAGAGAAACATCAAAAAAATTCGAAGACTCGACCACTAGCTAGGAACGGTCATTCCGGCCGTTTTGACCGCATTTTGAAACGGGCATAAAAAATTCAAAAAAATCAAAAATTGGGAAACCTTCGCATTGTGTCATTATATGTGGCCAAGTTCCCAGGAAAAATAGTAAACTTTTAATAAGACAATTATTTTAGAAAGTGTTCTCAGAAACGAGCTATCATGTATGGAGATCAATGGCTTTCAAGCCAAATGATCAATCTTATGGCCACATTCATGGCATAGTTTGTTCAAATGATCTCATGTTGTGCACAAAGGTGCATATTGGAATGGCAAACAATATTGCCTAAGGAAGTTTTCACTTTCTTTGGACGAAAAAACCATTTACCATTTTTCGAGTGCCCAAAAGGAGGTTTTTTTTGTGAAGGACCTCGCAAATATTTGTTGCAAAATTGGATCAAATCATTTTTCTAAAATATTAGGCCATATTTAATGCACAATTGACCAAATGGTTTGGTGTAAAAAGTTTTGATCCTCCTCTCGTGAAAAAGACAAATTTCCGTCGATTTAGTAGGAAGCGGGTCAAATTTGAACTGTAGCTGCATCATAGTTTGCTATTTATTTTTTACAAAAATCATTTCTAGGTACATAAGTACCTATTTAATCAGAGAAACACCAAAAAAATCCAAGATTCAACCACTAGCTAGGAACGGTCATTCCCGCCGTTTTGACCGCATTTTGAAACGGGCATAAAAAATTCAAAAAAAATCAAAAAATTGGGAAACCTTCGCATTGTGTCATTATATGTGGCCAAGTTCCTAGGAAAAATAACAAACTTGTAATACGGCAATTATTTTAAAATAGTGTTCTCAGAAACGAGCTATCACGTGTGGAGACCAATGGCTTTCAAGCCAAATGATCAATCTTATGGCCACATTCATGGCATAGTTTGTTCAAATGATCTCATATTGTGCACAAGGGTGCATATTGGAATGGAAAACAATGTTGCCTAAGGAAGTTTTCATTTTCTTTGGACGAAAAAACCATTTTCCATTTTTTGAGTGCCCAAAAGGAGGTTTTTTTGTGAAGGACCTCCCAAATAATTGTTGCAAAATTGGACCAAATCATTTTTCTAAAATACTAGGCCATATTTAATGCACAATTGACAAAATGGTTGGGTGTACAAAGTTTTGATCCACCTCTTGTGAAAAAGACAAATTTCCGCCGATTCAGCAGGAAGCGGGTCAAATTTGAACCGCAGCTGCATCATGGTTTGCTATTTATTTTTTACAAAAATCATTTCTAGGTACATAAGTACCTATTTAATCATAGAAACACCAAAAAAAAAATCCAAGATTCAACCACTAGCTAGGAACGGTCATTCCCGCCGTTTTGACCGCATTTTGAAACAGGCATAAAAAATTCAAAAAAAATCAAAAAATTGGGAAACCTTTGCATTGTGTCATTATATGTGGCCAAGTTCCCAGGAAAAATAACAAACTTGTAATACGGCAATTATTTTAAAAAAGTGTTCTCAGAAACGAGCTATCACTTGTGGAGATCAATGGCTTTCAAGCCAAATGATCAATCTTATGGCCACATTCATGGCATAGTTTGTTCAAATGATCTCATATTGTGCACAAGGGTGCATATTGGAATGGCAAACAATGTTGCCTAAGGAAGTTTTCATTTTCGTTGGACGAAAAAACCATTTTCCATTTTTCGAGTGCCCGAAAGGAGGTTTTTTTGTGAAGGAACTACCAAATAATTGTTGCAAAATTGGACCAAATCATTTTTATAAAATACTAGGCCATATTTAATGCACAATTGACAAAATGGTTGGGTGTAAAAAATTTTGATCCACCTCTCGTGAAAAAGACAAATTTCCGCCGATTCAGTTGGAAGCGGGTCAAATTTGAACTGCAGCTGCCTCATAGTTTGCTATTTATTTTTTCCAAAAATCATTTATAGTTACATAAGGACCTATTTAATCATAAATACATGGTTTGGTGGCGATACGTCGAGGTTTGGGCGGTGGCCGAGGGCCCCAACTCTAGAGCGCGTAAACTCGCATGCCCGTCGCGTGGTCACCGCGTGACCGTAATGTTGCCATGTGTTCTGGGCGGCCTAGGCATGTCTAGTGGCTTGGGCACTCCCCAGGTTGGTGCTAGGAAGAAAATTACAACATAAGATTCTCACGAGGAGACCGATCGATGCTCAAACATGAATTAGCAGCCAAGTGTTTGATTAGCGGTACGGGAAATGCACATGGACAATGGGCTTGAGTTTTGGCTGAGGATGATCATCTACTAAGGAGAATGTCTTCACAAATTTTTAGCTCAAAAGGAGGCTCCTAGGTGGTACTTGCTTTGCAAAGTACCACGCTGGACAAAAATATGAATGTTGAAGATGGGCTCAAAATAATGAATGGAGTGAGATGAAATTTTGTGGAGGATGGTTATTTGGGCATAGGAAAGCATTGTAGAAAATTGATACCATTTGGACATGCCAAAGTAGTACTAACTTCACAATGCTCTTCTATGGACAGAAACTTGGGAAAACTAGTGAGAGAGATTGGATGAATGAAATGAGCTCAAAATTGGTGTAGGTAAGTTACTTAGGTATGGTCATGCGCTGGTAAATTTTCAGATCATTTGGGTAAGCCTAGCTAGTACTTACTTCACAAAGCTTCTCTCGAGGTAGAAACTTTGGAAATTTCCCGAGAAAGATTTACTAGGAAAATTGAGCTGAATATTATCATGTGGCAATGATTTGGGTATGGAAGAGTGCCCGAAAAGTTTGAGGATAATAGGAGGGGTCTATATAACACTTGCTTTGCAACGTGCCAATTTGGCCATAAAATATAAATTGAACCTGGCTCACATAGATGATTTGACTGAGCTGCAATTTGGAGGAGGGTGATAATTTGGGCATATGAAGGAACTGTATAAATTTCATGTCATTTAGAGATATAAAAAAGGTACTTCCTTCACAATGCTTCTAGGTGGACAAAAACTTTGGAAATTTTCCGAGGAAGATTTGCTAGGCAAATGGAGCTGAATTTTGTCATGCGGTAATTATTTGGATAGGAAAGAGTGCCCAAAAATTCCGAGGGCAATCAAGAATATATAAATAGCACTTCCTTCATAAAGTGTTGTTGTGAATAGAATAGGAAAATGAATATTGTTGAATTAGTTTTGAACTAGGCAAGGAAGGTTTTTTACATATTTGATGAAGATATGCCCCAAAGAATTTATGAGATTTTTTTGGGAATTTTGGGAATGATAGAAATATAGGTTGCTTCACAACCTAGGGCAAAAACTGCCACATGGACATGACACATAGGCAAAACTGATGAGATGGCGCCTAGTCATCACAACCCACCACAATCTACAAGGCTATGACCATCTGTATTGGTCATTAACAACTAGAAATAAGGCAGCGGACTAGCACTGTTTGCTTTGTGACCATTTCGTGTAAGGAAATTACGACCTTTCTGACCAAAATGGTCGCAATGGTTTAGGGTTTGGAGCCCCCTGAACAGCTTTTGACCAATTGGTCTAAAATGGTCATAAATTTATGACCAATTCTTCGAGGGTCACTGACAGAAGGTCATAAGTTGACATATTTCTTGTAGTGAAAGGTGTCGGGTGGTAGGTGCGACATATGCCAACGGGTGGCTTATCATTGTGGGAGCCAGTAAGACATCGTCGGTGCCTGGAAACGGGATAAGGCGAAGACATGCGCGCCGATGGATCTTACCCAGCTTCGGGGCTCTCCGTGGAGATAACACCCCTACTGCTGCTCTGCGGGGTCTCCGCATGATCACTAGATGAACAAGTAGCTACACAATGCTCCTTGAGCTGTTTGGTGGGAGGAGGAAGAAGGGCACGGCTAGCCTGCTTCCTCTCCTTGTGTGGTGTCTAAGACTAGCAGGGGGTCGAACCCTTTGCATGGGTGCCCCGGGGGGTTTATATAGGCCCACCCCCCGGGGGTACAATGGTAATCCGACTGGGCGCGGGGCCCAACCGTCTATGACTACGCTCGCCGGCTCCTGCGCCGGCTGCTGGGGCCCGCCGACTGGTGGGTCCCCCCGGCTGCCGGCCCCTTGGTCGACAGGCAGGCCCCACTGTCCAGGGCCTGGTCGGCGGCTGGTTACTGTGGCTCCATCTTGGTGACGTGGGCCTCGTCGTGGTAGGCGCGGCTACAGTGCCGCCGCCCGTCGGGCGATCGCTGTAGCCTCACCGTTTCTTGTCTCCTTAATGGGGCGTCTCCTTCGAGGGAGGTGGCAAGCCGGCTGCGGGGAGCCGGCTCTGTCTTGGGCCGACTAGTTGGAGGTGTGGCCACCTTCGGGCGTCTCTCTGCCCGAAGGGGCCCTCCGTCTGTGGGCCGCGCTGGCGGCCCGTCATGGGTGACATCAGGGTCAACATGGCAACAGTGCCGCGCCGGACGGGTCATGGCTACTCCGTACGGCGCACTGTGCCAGGCGTGCTCTGGGATACGGGGGTGGCAGGCTTCACTGTAGCCACGCCCCATCGCACTGCCGTTAGGTGGGTGCAAACTTTGAGGGTACGGTCTCAACCGCTTTATGGGAGCCGGCTTCTTGAAGTCGGCCTTCCCCTGGCCGGCTTCCCGAAGTCGGCCCTCCCGTGGCTTCCTTCATGAGGGCTAAAGTCGGACCGCCTTCCGAAAGCCGGCCTGGGTGGCAGCCAGCAAGGGGAAGGCGGCTCCATGTCTTGGATTCTTGAGAGCCGGAGGGGCTCGTGATTTTTTCAGAAGGGCCAGGGGAAGCCGGCTAGGCTACCCATGGCTATTTAGTCCGACAGTAGTCCCCGAAGCTGATCGAGCTTCGAGGCGGACAAAGGGACGAGAAGCTTGGTCAGCTTCCTATCCTGAAGAGCCGGCTTTGCTGATGTATGCCGATTTTTGGGAGCCCTGCGTCTTGCAGGCGGGAAAGTGGTCGACCCGCGTGCTGACCGCGGGCCCTCCCGCGGGCCACGTGGCAGCGAGACCCTGCCGTCGCACGCACGCGACGGGACGCCGCTGCAGGCCCGGGCCCGCCACTCCTAGGCCTCGGCCCGAACGCTGATCTTCTGCGGCCCAGGTGGACCGCTCGCCTTCCCGTGGCGAATTTATTTCACCATTAGGGCGCAACAAGCACAGGACGTGGGGGAGTGGGCACAATCGATCCCCACGTTTCCCCACGCCGCGCCTCCTCGGCTCCGCCGCGCGAGCCTATAAGTAGGGGGAGGAGGGGGAACGACAGAGGTTCGCACGCTTCCTCTCGCTCCGCCCCCTCTCGTCCTCGTTTCTTCTTCTCGTTGCCGCCGCAGCCTCCCGTCTCAGTGCCGCCGCGCCTCCACATCGTCTCGCTCCCATGGCGCTGTCAAGCTCGTGGGAGGGCTCCAACGTCCATGAGGACCATGTTGAATTCCTCCGCCAAACTCGGCGCCTGCCCGATGCCAACCTCGTGCGGGTCCGCCTGGCGCCGAAGACGGAGATTTCGCCGGCGCCGGAGGAGGGCGAGCGGGTCGTCTTCCGCTCGCACTTCCTGCGCGGCTTCGGCCTTCCGGCGAGCGGATTTCTACGCTCCTTCCTCGAGTTTTACAACCTTCAGCCGCATCACCTCACGCCCCAATGCGGTGATGCTGCTGTCGGCCTTCGTCTCCCTCTATGAAGGTTTCTTGGGGCTGCTCCCCACGCTGGAGCTCTGGAGGGAGTTCTTCCAGAGCAAGCTCGGCACCGTCGTCGCAGGCGTGCCCGCCCCCTGCGGGGCCTTCATCGCCATGAGGAGGGCGAGCGAGAACAACCCATTTCCGCCCATCCCCCTGATCCAGTCGGTGAAGATCTGGCAGAAATCATATTTCTATGTGAAGAACGTCGCCGAGCAAGGAGACCACGTCAACCTGCCGGCTTACGTAGCCGGCCCGCCGGCTGGGAGGCAGCCCTCATGGAGTTTCCGGTCCCGGTCACTGTCTCAGGCCGGGAACACCGCCGTCTCCCGGCTTCGGGTGATGATCCAGTCGGAAAACCTGAACGGGGCCGACTTGGTGGCCGCCTTCGTGGAGCGCCGGATATCTCCTCTCCAAAGCCGGCCCCACATGATGTGCCAGATGAGCGGCCGCTTCGACCCAAGCCGGCTGAGCACCAGGGAGATGCCTCACGCGGAGGTATCGTATATGGTAAACTATATCTCCAACTGCAAGCTCGCCGAGGACTGGCGATATGGCAAGGCGCCGTATTCTCGCGCCAACCCTCCGCCCGTGGTAAGCTTTCTTTTCTTCCTTCTTTTCGTTGGTAGCCGGCTTTATGATGGCCGGCTTCTGATCAGTCGGTTCTTCTTAGTAGAACCCCCTTCTCCCGCCGACGACCGGGTCAGCAGGGATAGAACGCCAGTATGCCCCCGACCGCACGGCGGACGACGTCGACGATCCGGACTTGGGGGCGGCCGCCATGGAAGACGCCGTCGTGGGGGACGACGCCGAGCCCGGGGGCTCAAGGCTCACCGCGAGCTTCGAGGACTGGCCGGACGGTGCTGAAGCCGAAGTCGCCCCGCGTCGCCAGCCGGCGGCCGACCATCAGGGCGCGGGCTCGTCCATCGCGCCGGCTGCCGGTGGTGGCGCACAGAAGCGCCGGGCCGCTTCAGGCCTCTTCGGCAGTCGGCCGAAGAAGTCCAAAGCCTCCACCACGGCGACCAAGCGAGACGAGGCGGCCGCGAAAGCGGCCCGCTTCCGCAAGGCGGTGAAGCAGCCTCAGGCGGTCTCAGCATAAGTTGTCAATTGCCTTGTCGCATGCTCTTTATCATTCTCTTCTTGTTCGAGCATTCTTCTTAATTTCTTCCGCTTGCTGGACAGGGCGCCGCTTTCCCTTGAGCGTGGTCCGGGTGGCTCCGTAGTTGGGCAGACTGGAGGTTCTTTAAGCTCCCGCTGCATGGACCCCCGCGCCGACCTCAGGGAGGACACAGAGCGGAACGCCCGTGAAGCGCGGGAGGAGCGCGAGGCGGCGGAGAAAGCGGCCGCCCAGGCGGCGAGGGAGCAGGCCAACGCGGTGGCCAAGGCCCAGACGGAGGCGGCGACCGCGGAGCCGGAGGTGGAGGGTTCGCGCAACCATCCTCTGCTGCTCGCCATTCCCCTCCGAGCCGTGGCCCCCGACACCCCATTGCCCTTGGCGGAGGAGATCGTCCTAGACCCGCCGCTGATGGAAAGGGGGGAGGACCCCATGGCCTTTGCGAGGAAAGCGCCGCCAGCAGTGCCAACCGGAGCGGGCCAAGGCGGCCAATCGTTAGCGGCGCCAGAGGGGCCGACCGGGGGTGAGCCGGAGGACAGACCGGCCTTGAGATGCAGCCGGTGACGGGCCGGCGCGCAGGGGGAGGCGCCGCTCCGCTGGAGTTGCGCCGAGTTGCGGGTGCAGGCCAGTCGGCGGAAGATCTGGAGGCGGCCAGCACTGCCACGTCCGAGTGGACTCCCAGCGGGGGGACTGGCGAGCTGAATGTGGCGGCTCAAGGGGTCCGGAGCCGGCTGCAAGCTCAGGCCGCCCTGCTGCAACAGTTCACCCAGGAGTTCTTGTCGACGCGAGCCACCATCCGGGTGAGTCCTTCGTTCTTGGCTGCTTTGCTCTCTTAATTTCTTCCGTGAGGGCGCGTCAGCGCACCCACTGGGTGTAGTCCCCGAGATTCGGGCCGACTGTTGCGCAGTCGGGTCGGATCTTTCTTGACGGCTACCTTATTTTTGCCTCTTGTCTGAATTTCCAGGAATATCACAACCTCCGTGCCGCCGCCTTCAACTCCCAGGCTCGGGAGTTGAGCCGGAGGACCGACGACCTGGCCAACAGCCATAGTAAGTACTCGATCTTGTCTGTCTTCTGTGGGGGCGCGTTAGCGCACCCAATGGGTGTAGTCCCCGAGATTCGGGCCGACTGCTGAGCAGTCGGGTCGGATCTTTCTTGACGACTCTTTCCTTATTGGTTTTTCTTTTTCTTTGTCTTCAGGGGCCAACTCCGACTTGAGGAAGGAGCTCAGCGAAGCGAAGGCCGCCCTTCATACCAAGGACGCCGAGTACGCTGCCTTGGTCCAGGAGCGTGATCGCCTGGCCAAGAAGCTGGCCGACCAGGAGAAGAGCCACAGGGCGGCCCTGCAGGCGGCGCAGGATAGCGAAGCCGCCCTGAAGGCAGAGTATGAGACCGAGGCGGAGAGCTGGGCTGAGACCCGGCGAGCCCTGGATGAAGGCTTCGGCCGGATCGAGGATTTGATCGACGGTAAGCCGCCTTCCTCGCCCCTCTCCTGCCCCTTGCCGCCTAGGCTTTTGGCTTAACTTGAGCTGCTGCTTGTTTTTTGGTGCAGACTCCCCGGCTACTCCGCCTTCGCCGCCCAAAGCATTGAGGCCCATCGCGAGGCGCGCCATCAGGCGGGGGCCAACATCGCACCAGATGCGAACTGGATGCTTGAGGAGCAGCTCTTGGCTGTCCAGGCGCGGTTGCAGCCGGCTCATCGGATGCTTCGCCGGCTCCAACGTGCCGGGGCGCAAGTGTTGGCCGCCCTCTGGCCCGGCGAGACGATCCCCCGCACCCCAAGCCGAACTGCCGACTGGCTAGAGGTCGCAGTCGGTCGCTTTGAGGCTTGGAAGGCGTCGGCGGCCCGCCTCAGAGCCGGGCGGGCATTGGAGTTCGTTCGGGATTGGTACCCAGGGCTGAGCCTGGACCAGCTGCACACTTGGCGGATGGAGGCCGACGCGGAGCTGGAGGAGGTGAGGCCGGCTATCGCCCAGCGGGCTTCGACGAACGCTGAGTGCACCGACATCAGCGTTTTCGCACCCGAAATCGATGATGACGGTGTTGCTCAGCCGGAGGAGTGGTTTGGGCTGAACCCGGCGGTGGGCGAGGACTCGGCGGAGGAGATTGCCTCCAGCGACGAGGGTGAGGATGACGAAGAGGAGGATGGCGAAGACGTCGAGCCGCCTGGTGGAACAACCGGCCGACCTCAGGCCGACCGTGCCTCCAGCAACGAGGCGCGTCGAAGCGCGCCCTCTGCGGGAGGCGGTGACCAAGCCGAAGTTCGCCAGCCGGCCGCTCCTTCAGCCGGCACGACCGTCTCCGCCAACAAGTCCGGCTCGTCGGTCGCTCCGCCAGCTTGACCTGCCGTCTTTGTCTTTCCTGCTTGTTGTCTTTTGAACAATCTTCATTAAGTTTTCGCAGTTCCACCCACTGGGGGTGTATCCAAACTATGTTGAATGCTGGCCTCTCGGAGGTCTTTTATGTAAATATTATTATGTGCATGTTTGGTTTCCATTCGCGTATGCTTTTTATCCTTAGGCTTTTTCCTTTGCCGCCTTCCCTCTTTGGGGAGGCAAGTACTTGAGCTTTCTTGGATTGAAGTGAAGTGAATGGAAACCGGCCGGCCGGCTACTCTGGTAGCCATTCGGCGGTGGGAGAAAACCCGGCTTTTGTTATATTAGTCCGTTAGTCCCTAGCCGTTTTTCGTGTGGGCGCCCGTTCCTGCCTTTAACTCTTGCCGGCCGAACAGCCGGTTCTTCGAACTGTGACTTTTGGTGAGAGAAGGCTTAGGAGCCAGCACACTACTTGTCTGACTGCGGGTAGGACTTCTAATATAACTCCAGTCGGCGAGTCCCCGAGCCGACTAGTCGAACCCGGTGCCGGACGGAACAAGTAAATGAAATGACAAGGTCATAAGCATGATACTTTTCATTCATAAATAAGGGATGGCAGTCCCCGAGCCCTCCTCGGGGGGCCTATTGTTTCGAACTTAGTACAAAAGTTAGCGTGATACATACTGCATTTCAACTGTAAAATCTTCGAAGGAGGTTGGCGTTCCATGGTCGTTCCGACTCCTTGTCGGAGTCGTCTCTCTTGCGTGCCTTCGGCTTCTGTGCATCGATCAGGTAGTAGGAGTCGTTGCCTAGAGCTCTGCTGATGACGACGGGACCTTCCCAAGGGGCTGAGAGCTTGTGCTGGCCGGCTGTTCGCTGGATCAGCCGGAGCACAAGATCGCCCTCTTGGAAAGATCTTGGCCTGACCTTCCGACTGTGGTAGCGGCGCAAACCCTGCTGGTAGATGGCAGACCGGCTGAGGGCTAACAGCCGGCTTTCTTCCAGCAGGTCGACGCCGTCTTCTCGTGCTTCCTTGGCCTCCGCTTCCGTGTACATGGTTACTCGAGGCGAGTCGAACTCGATGTCAGTTGGGATGACCGCCTTGGCACCATACACAAGGAAGAAAGGGGTGAAGCCGGTTGACTTGTTTGGTGTAGTGGCAGACTCCAGAGGACAGCTGGCAGCTCATCGAGCCAACAGCCGGCTGAGCGCTCCAGAGGTACGACCAGTCAGGGCTTGATGCCGGAGAGGATGAGGCCGTTGGCTCGCTCGACCTGGTCGTTTGACTGTGGGTGGGCGACGGATGCTAAGTCTAGTCGGATACCTTGGGCTGCGCAGAAACGTGCCAAGGCTCCTTTGGCAAAATTCGTGCCATTGTCGGTGATGATGCTGTGTGGCACGCTGTACCGAGTTGTTATGTCTGCAATGAACGTCACAGCAGTCGGCCCATTCAGCTTCTTGATCGGCTTTGCCTCAATCCACTTGGTGAATTTGTCCACGGCGACGAGCAAATGCGTCATGCCACCGCGCGCCGTCTTGAATGGGCCCACCATGTCCAGTCCCCAAACGGCGAAGGGCCAAGTGAGGGGAATGGTCTTGAGTGCCGAAGCCGGCATGTGTTGCTTGGAGCTAAAAAGTTGGCACCCCTTGCAATGTTTAACTAATTCTTTGGCGTCATCCAAAGCAGTCGGCCAGAAGAAACCATGGCGGAAGGCTTTGGCGACAAGTGATCTTGAGGCCGCATGGTGGCCGCATTCTCCTTGGTGAATGTCTCTGAGGATTGCAATGCCCTTCTCTTGCTCGACGCACCGTTGGAGGATTCCAGTGACACTGCGCTTGACTAGTTCTCTGTTGACGATAGCGTACGCTACGGCTCGACGTTGGACTTCTCTTGCTTCTGTTTCGCCAGCCGGCAGATCTTGGTTTACTAGGAAGTTGAGGATAGACTGAGCCCATGATGGAGCCGCGACTTCTTCTACCGCCAACGTGGCTACCGCCACCAAGGTGGGCGGGCTGGGTGGTGAGATGCTGGAGTCAGTCGCCGGCTGTTGTGCTGGTGCAGTCCCCGGGCCGGCTACCGCAGTCCCCGAGCCGGGTGTGGCAGTCCCCGAGCCGGTTGCCGAAGTCCCCGGGCCGGCTGCGGGACTCTCGGGATCGCCTGCTAGGTTCTTCGAGCCGGACCCGGCCGCATCGGGGTCAGGCGACACGAAGATGGAGTCGGACTCTGGAGACGGCTTGATGGACGGCTTGAGGAGGTGTTGTAGAGCGACGCCGGTTGGAATTGCTTGCCGAGTGGAGCCTATTCGAGCCAGGGCATCGGTTGGCTCGTTGTCGGCTCGCGGTACGTGGAGGAACTCGCATCCTTCAAAGTATCCGCTCAGTTGTTGAACCAGGAAGCGGTAGCTCGCCATGTTTGCGTCCCTAGCATCCCAGTCGCCGGATGATTGCTGGACCACCAAGTCCGAGTCGCCATAGCATAGGATCCGGCGAATGCCGAGTTCTTTGGCAAGCCGGAGCCCGTGTATGAGCGCCTCGTACTCGGCCACGTTGTTGGAGGCGGCAAAGTGAATCTACAGCGTGTATCTGAGCTTGTCGCCTTTAGGAGAGGTAAGGACGATGCCAGCTCCCAAACCGGTGCGCATCTTGGACCCGTCAAAGTGCATGCGCCAATGGGTGGAGTCGGGAGCCGGTGGCAGGTACTGGGTCTCGGCCCAGTCGACGAGGAAGTCGGCCAGTGCTTGGGACTTGATGGCGGTGCGGGGCTGGTAGAAGATCGTGTAGGGGGGCAGCTCGATGGCCCATTTCGCCACCCGGCCGGATGCGTCCCGGCTGCCTATGATCTCGGCCAGCGGGGCGGTGCATACAACCGTGACGGGATGCTCTTGAAAGTAGGGCTTCAGCTTCTTGGCGGTGAAGTACACGCCGTAACACATCTTCTGGTAGTGCGGGTAGTTCTGCTTTGAGGCGGACAGCACCTCGCTCAAATAATACACCAGCCTCTGGACCGGCTAGGCTCGGCCTTCTTCTGGGCGTTGGACTACGATGACAGTGCTGACCACCCGGCTGGTTGCGGCGATGTAGAGGAGCATGGGCTCTTTCTCAGTCGGCACCGCCAGAATGGGCGGCGTGGCCAGCATCTTCTTCAGCTCGTGAAAAGCTTGGTCGGCCTGGTCGTTCCACTCGAAGTGAGTGCTCTTCTTCATGAGACGGTAGAGGGGGAGAGCTTTCTCTCTGAGCCGGCTGATGAAGCGGTTCAAGGAGGCCAAGCACCCGGTGAACTTCTGAATGTCTCGAAGCTTGGTGGGGATCGCCATTCTCTCGATGGCCTTGATCTTCACCTGGTTGCATTCGATGCCGCGTTCAGAGACCAGGAAGCCTAGGAGCTGGCCGGCTGGCACTCCGAACACGCATTTCTCGGGGTTGAGCTTGATTTGGAACCGGCGTAAGTTCTCAAACGTTTCCTTGAGGTCTCCCAGCAAGGTGCCGCGCTTCTCCGTCTTCACCACGATGTCATCCACGTAAACGTGAGCGTTTCGGCCGAGTTGCTTGAGGAAGCACTTCTGCATGCAACGCTGAAAAGTGCCACCGGCATTTCTCAAGCCGAATGTCATAGTCAGGTAGCAGAAGGCTCCAAATGGCGTGATGAAGGCGGTCTTCAGGCGGTCGTCCAGATCCAGCTTTATCTGGTGATACCCGGAGTAAGCATCCAAGAAACTCAACAGCTCGCATCCGGCTGTGGAGTCTATCACTTGGTCGATCCTTGGCAGGGCAAAGGGATCTTTGGGGCAAGCCTTGTTGAGGCTCGTGTAGTCTATACACATGCGCCACTTGTTATTCTTCTTTAGCACAAGGACCGGGTTAGCGAGCCACTCTAGAAAGAAAACTTCCATAATGAAGCCGGCCGCCAGAAGCCGGGCTATCTCCTCCCCTACGATCCTGTGTTTCTCCTCCGACAGTCGGCGAAGGGGTTGTTTGACTGGCTTTGCGTCTTCTCGGACGTGTAGTCTGTGCTCGGCGAATTTCCTCGGAACACCCGGCATGTCCTTGGGGGACCATGCAAAGATGTCCCGATTCTCACGGAGGAAATTGGCGAGCTCGCCTTCCTATTTGCTGTTCAGACTTGCCCCGATGACGGCAAACCTCTCTGGATGCTCGGGGTCAAGAGGTATCTTCTTCGTCTCCTTGGCCGACTGGAAGGATCCTTGAGCATCGTGCTCCTTGGGGTCGGGGGACACGGCCGACTGCTTGCCGGCTATGGCCACGACTCGGTCCAACATCTTCTTTTCCTCGGCAATCACAAGGGACTCGGCCAGCCGGCTGCTGGCTGCCGCGCACTCAGAGGACTTCTTATAATCGCCGGCTACGGTGATGACGCCTTTGGTGCTTGGTATCTTCATCTTGAGGTACGCATAGTGGGGAACTGCCATGAATTTGGCCAAGGCAGGTCGGCCAAGCAATGCATGGTAAGGGCTCTCTAGGTCCACCACATCAAACCAGATCGCTTCCCGAGTAGAGAGAGGAGAGCCTTTATCCGGCGGAATCGCCTGGATCTCGAGGGCTGGCAAGAAGGACACTTATCTAGAGGGAGAGTTCCGCGGCAAGTGGGAGGAATGGAGAGCAGACTGGTGCTGGATTGTTGAGGAGAACCCGCAGCCGTTTAGTGCCCGGCGCCAAGCCCCAGTAGCACGCGGCAGCGATTGGAGTGACGTGGCCCCGGAAGACGATAGGCTGAAGATTGCTGTCACCCGGATCCAACGCCTCAGGCTTGCCGGGCTCACTGTAGGCGCTGTTGGCGCAGATTTTCTTCGCCGCCGCATCGCCCTCCTGCAGGAACGGAGGAGACCCGCCTGGGAATTCAAGAATGCGGCGGATATCATGAGGCTGCGTCCGGGCCTCAACTTCAACTTCACTGTTCTGGAGCTTAACGCGATGCTCCAGGAGCTGTTCAAGTATGACCTTCAACATCCCGAAGTGTTCAGGTTGCCGAAGGGTGTCGTTCCGCTGTGCAACAACTCCGCGCTCGACCGCATCCATGCAATGATGCCGCTATGTGATTCGCATGGAATTGTCCCAACTTGGCAAGAGCCTGCAGACGATGTCGTGCAGGAGTTCTTTGACGGCTTGGTAGAAGTGCCGGTCCGCTCTGACGAAAAGAATAGCCTCACCCGCGACACCACCGATGCGGAGATGACACGCATCGCCACTAGGCTGGAAGAGGCGGCGGCAGCCACAGCCGCGGGCGAATTTGGATTCACCGTGGAGGAGGAAGAGGCAGCAGAGGCGGCAAGACGTGCCGAGCGAGAGGAGCTCGTCGGCGAGAAAGAGCTTGCCGGGCATGACGTCGAGTCGAGCGAGCCCGCCGAGGATACGAGCGGCTCGCTGGAGATCAACTCCTCTTCCTCCTCATCTTCAGGCAGCTCGCCGCAAGCAGAGCCTCCATCCCCACCAAGAAGGCGTCTCCGCAAGGCCGGGGACGTAGCGGGGCGGCGGGCGAGTCAACAGTCGCCGCGCCGCGCGACACGCTCCACCGCGACAAGCACTGTTGCCGCGGGAGCACCTCACGCTGCTGCGGCAACTGGAGCGGGGTCCAGCCGGACCACCGCTTCTGCTCCTACCGCTTCTCACGCCGCGGCGGCAGCCGGAGCGGGGTCGTCTCAGACCACCGCCACTGTTCCCGCCAAGCGGCCAAGGGAAAATACTCCTCTGCCTCCTCGCGCTGGACGTGAGCCGGACTTCGACTTCTCCGCGTTCAGCTCCGACGAGGAAGAAGAAGAGTAAGATTATCTTGTTGTACTTGTAGTTATTCAATTCTTGCTGTTTTGTCTTGTATCTCATTTGCTTTACTCTGAACTTATTCCTTTTTAGGACTCTGGCCCAGAGAGCAGCGAAGAGAGCCAAGGTCCCGGTGATTGTCATCGAGGACGAACCCACCGCGACAGCAGGGGGTGCATCCGAGACAACCTTGCCGGACCCGGCAACTGTTCTCCAGAGCAGCCCCCGGCGTAAGTATATGGTTCGCTTTCCGCTGTTAGGCGCGCATGGATACTCTTTCTTTGCTGACATCTGACTGTTGGTTTGTGTAGGAGCAGAGCAGCCCCACCAGGAGCGCCCGGAGGCCGCCCCCGAAACGCCAAGGGAGAGTCCTCCGGCAAGGGACAACACCAGCGTCCCCCCGACGGCGGAGACTACGACCGTCGAACCCAGTACAGGTAATCTTCTCTTCAAAGCTTCCCTTGGGTTCTTCTTCTTTTTGGGTATTTGCTTGACTTTTCTCACTTTTCCGGCCATCAGACCCATCTGCTGCGGAGCCGATGGAGACCGAGGTTGCTGCCGACGACGCCGCTGCCACTGAAGAAGCAGCCGACGCTGATGATCCCGCCGACGACGAGGCCGCCAAAGCTGCCGCCGCAGCAGCTGGCGAGGGATCTGGCGATTGCACTGACGGCCCTGAGGCCGCAGGAGCGCCAGGCGCTACGTCGACCGCCGACCCATCTGCCGCTGCCGCAGCGCCAGGCTCCGAAGAGCCCCAGCCAGGCGTCTACTTGAAGGCCGGCGATGGCGTCTTCATCAACCTCCCCTGGGCGTCAAGCTCCAAGGCGCCGGTCGAGGGAGAGAGCTTTGATGGAGAGGTGCTCGCCTCTGCTGGGCTAATGCTAGTTGATGCGCCGAGCAGCAGCAGCGGCGAGCCTGAGGAGGAGCGGCTGCTGCGGAAGCTATTGTCGCTCTACCGCGCGCGGCAAGCCAAGCTGGAATCCCGCGAGGCGCTTGTCGCGAAGGTGGGAGCGGACATCGAGAAGCACGCGGAGGAGCTCCGGGGTCTCAACCAGGAAGCTCTCCGGTCCCTGGCAAAGGAGCGGGAGCAACTCGCCGAAGAGCAGAAGGCCTTCTTCCTCGAGAAGGCTGAAGTTGAAGAGCAACAGCGGCTTGCCGCTGAGAAGCTGTCTACGCAGGAGGGCGAGCTGGTGCAGCGGAAAGTTAACCTCGACAGCCACGAGGAGGAGCTTCCCGCGCATGAGCAAAAATTCGGCGGAGCCCTTAAGCAAGCAGAGGATGCTGCCGCAGTTGCCGAGGCCGCCAAGAAGGAGCTGGAGACGAAGGTGGCGCAGCTGGAGGCCGATCTCAAGGCGAGTGGTGAAGAGCTTGCCGCGCTCAAGCGTGAGCGGGAGAAGGACGCCCACAGCAACTCAGAGCTGCAGGTTCGTCTCGCCGAGAAGGGCAAAGAGCTTAGCACCGCCAAGGACTCCAATGCAGATCTTGAGTTGAAGCTGACCACTTTGACCAAGACGCTAGACGGCGCCAGGGAGTAGGAGGTGGCCTTGAAGGAGGAGATCAAGGCCGACAAGGCGCTGCTGGCGAGTGCTGCCGCCGCCCAGAATGCTTTTAGGGAGAATGTGGAGCACTGGATGGAGGGTCTCATGAATGCTGCCGCAGATATCAACAGGGAGCTGGCGCAGCTGGGGGTGGAGGATCTCGGGTATCCCTCTGATGAGAACCTCCAACCCAGCGCCAAGCTCACCTTGTCCTTCAAAGGCATGGCGACGGCCCTCCAGCGGCTCCGGGAGAAGATCCCAAAGCAGCTGGCCGACGAGTCGCGCAAGATCTGCGCGGGAGCTCTTCAAAAGGTGTTGGTGAAGGTGGCCTTCCGCAGCCCGGGCCTCAACCTCACTAACGTCCTCAAGACCCTGCCGCCGGATGCTGATCTAGAGGCGCTCAAGACCCTTATCGCACCCATTGTGGACAAGTTGAGCGGGATCAAGAGGATTGAGGGCGATCGCGTAGACTAGGCCGCCCATTTTCTTCTTTTCTTGTCGCTGCTGGTCATGTTATGAGAACAATCTGTTAGAGCCGCGACAAGCTACCTTGTAATATAAATCTATTCCGGGTAATGATTGCAATGTTATTCCCTTTACTTGATTTCTCCCTTTGTATGTTTTTGCCCTATGCTTTTAGGGAACTTGCCGGTGCAGGCACCTTAGCCGCGAGCGCTGAGTGCGGGACGTCCGCAGCCTGCTGGCGGTGCCGCTACCGACAAGAAACCTTGTCGCAACTAGTCGCAGCTCACTTAAGTTGTTGAGCGGACTCGAAACAAAGTAAGGGTGCAACTAGCTACGAGTTGGTTCCTCCGCGCATAGGTTTTCCCTACAAAGTGCGGTCGTTCAAGGGAGATAACTTAAAAATTTTAAAAATCTGATTGCTCAAACTTTGGCAACTTAGCTTTTCTGTTGTTTGCTTCCCGGTAAGGCGAAACTTTCTTGAACGACGCCTGGTCCATACCATTATCTTCTC
>NC_041390.1:37635160-37647500 GCF_002162155.2 Triticum dicoccoides | reverse complement strand
GTGGGCGAGGGAACCTTCCTTTCCGGAATGCTATCTTCGGTCTCAAGGCGGACAGCGCCAGACCTAGTGACTCGTTTCACCCGGTAAGGGCCTTCCCACTTCGGCGTCAACTTGTTGGAATTCTTGGCGGACTGAACACGCCGAAGAACAAGGTCGCCTTCCTCGAGACTTTTGGCGTTAACTTTGCGGCTATGGTAGCGGCGCAAAGCTTGCTGGTAGCGAGCAGCTCGTACAGCAGCCTGAAGACGGTCTTCCTCAAGGAGTAGCGCGTCATCTTGTAGCAGCTGCTCTTGCTCAAGCTCATCATAAGCGAGCACTCGAGGTGACCCGTATACGAGTTCCGTGGGGAGAACTGCCTCTGCTCCATAGACTAGAGCGAAAGGTGTCTGGCCAGTGGCTTGATTTGGCGTCGTCCTGATCGACCAAAGAACCACCGGTAGCTCCTCGATCCAGTTTCTTCCGCACTTGTGCAGCCTGTCGAAAGTCCTGGTCTTGAGCCCACGCAGCACTTCAGCATAGCGACGTACAAGTACTCAAAGCCCCCGACTGCTCGGGGAAAGGGGCCGAGGATGTCGAGCCCCCAGACCGAAAATGGCCAGGATAAAGGGATCGTCTGGAGAGCTTGAGCTGGTTGGTGTATCTGCTTGGAATGGAACTGGCACGCTTCACACTTGGTTACTTGTGCAGTTGCATCCTGGAGGGCTGTCGGCCAAAAGAAACCTTGCCGGAATGCTTTGCCGGCAAGTGCTCTTGCGCCAATGTGGTGACCACATATGCCTCCATGTATCTCTGCCAACAGCTTTTGTCCGTCTTCCCGGTGAATACACTTCAATTTCACACCGTTGAGTCTTCTTCTGTACAGTGTGTTGTCGACAAACTGGTACATACTTGACTGCCGGGCTACTCTTTCCACTTCTTCTTGCTCTTCGGGAAGTTCTCCTGTCTGAAGGAAACGGACAATCTGCTGTGTCCATGCTGGAGCTTGTGGCTCGACAACAAGGACTAAAGGCAAATCTGCTGCTGCGGGAACATCTGCTTCTACGGGAGAACCTGCGGCTCTGCCGGAGCTTGACGTTCCCCGGCAAGCTTGCCGGAGCAAAACTTGTCGGGAGCTTCTGCTTCAACGGAACAAACCCTAGGGCTTGCCGGAGCAGACTGCTCCTTAGCGCTCTTGGCGTTGATCTTGGGGACCTTCTTGGCGGCGGCTTCGGGAAGCTCTGCCGGAAAATAGTCACCAGAAATCAACTTCCTCTTCTTGCTCTGTCCAGTTGATGGCGCTACAGACGGTTGAGTCAGCTTGAGCACAAGATCCCTGGTTCCACAGGTAACTTAAGTGCGGCGCACTTTGATAGGCCATCGGCAATGGCGTTCTGAGCTCTTGGAACATGCTCCATCTGTAGGCCGTCAAAGTGCTCTTCTAGCTTTCTCACTTCGTCGACGTAGGCTTCCATCAACGGACTCTGATAGCTCTTGTTCACTTGGCGGACGACAAGCTGCAAGTCACCCCTGACAATGAGCTTCTTGATCCCAAGGTCTGTCGCGATCCTGAGACCGGCAAGCAAGCCTTCATACTCTGCAGTATTGTTTGTTGCTTGCTCCTTGGGAAAGTGCATCTGGACTACGTACTTGAGGTGCTCTCCGGTGGGTGCGACAAGCAGCACGCCAGCGCCGGCGCCTTGCAGCGAAAAGGCACCATCAAAGTACATCAGCCACTCTTTGCTTGCTTCCTCGACGGGGATGCTCGTTTCTGGAATTTCTTCATCTGGTGTTGGCGTCCATTCTGCTATGAATTCTGCCAATGCTCTGCTTTGGATAGTTGAAGTACTCTCAAACTTGAGGCCAAAGCTTGACAGTTCCAGTGCCCACTCAACAATCCTGCCTGTCGCTTCTGGATTCTGTAGTATCCTCTTCAGCGGAAAACGAGTGACAACTGTGATCTCATGTGCTTGGAAGTAATGGCGCAGCTTTCTCGAGGCCATGAGAAGGCCGAAAAGCAATTTCTGCACGTCAGAGTACCTTGACCTAGCCCCCTGCAGAAGGGAACTGACAAAGTAAACTGGGCGTTGTACCATTCTCTTCTGTATCTCCTCGCGCGTCTGCGCAGATCCATTCTTGTCGGGACCAGAGCTTGTCGGGGAAGCCCCCTGCTTGTCGCTGGATGCGCCTGCCGTGGTTGCTGGCTCGTCATCTGCCTCCCTCTCTGCTACTAACGCAGCACTAACCACTTGATTGGTTGCCGCTATATACAGCAGCAACTTCTCTTGTGGCTTAGGTGCGACAAGTGTTGGAGTGGAGGACAGGTATCTCTTCAAGTCTTGCAGCGCAGCCTCCGCTTCCGGAGTCCATTTCATTGGACCTGCCTTTTTCAATATTTTGAAAAATGGCAGGGCGCGCTCAGCAGACCTAGAGATAAACCTGCTGAGAGCAGCCACGCAACCGGCAAGTCTTTGTACATCCTTGACGCGCTTTGGTGCTTCAATCTACTCAATGGCCTTGATCTTGTCGGGATTGGCTTCGATTCCCCGCTGAGACACGAAGAACCCGAGAAGCTTGCCGGAGGGGACTCCAAACACACACTTCTCGGGGTTGAGCTTGAGGCTGATCTTGCGCAGATTTGCAAAGGTCTCGTCTAAATCTTGAATCAGAGTTGCCTTGTCCTTGCTCTTGACCACTATGTCATCCATGTAGGCTTCCACATTTCTGTGTATTTGTGGCTCAAGAGCAACATGGACTACCCTTGCAAATGTTGAACCAGCATTTTTTAAACCGAAAGGCATCCATATGAAACAGTACGTGCCACATGGAGTGATGAATGCGGTCTTCTCCTCATCCTCTTCTGCCATGAAGATCTGATGGTATCCTGAGTATGCGTCAAGAAATGAAAGCAAGTCACATCCGGCCGTGGAGTCAACAATCTGGTCAATGCGCGGCAAAGGAAATGGGTCTTTGGGACAAGCTTTGTTAACATCAGTAAAGTCGATACAAAGTCTCCATTTCCCGTTCGCCTTGCGCACGACTACAGGATTGGCCAACCACGTAGGATGGAGCACTCCTCTGACAAGGCCTGCTGCTTCCAACTTCTTGATCTCTTCTGCGATGAATTCTTGGCGCTCCACTGCTTGCTTCCGGACCTTCTGCTTGATGGGCCGCGCATGAGGACAAATGGCAAGATGGTGCTCAATTACTTTCCTGGGTACACCGGGGATGTCAGACGGTTGCCACGCAAACACGTCGACGTTCGCCCGCAGGAAAGCAATGAGCGCGCTTTCCTATTTAGGGTCGAGAGTGGCACTGATGGTGAAGGTACCACCAGTGCCGTCCTCCTTGGCGGACACCTTCTTGGTCTCTGGCGGAGCTGCCATTGTCTTCTTACACTTGCCGGTGGAGCTTGATGGTGCGTCCTCGATGGCAGCGTAGCACTCCAAAGAGGTGCGCTTGCCGGAGTGGGCATCAGAACTCTTGCCGGACTTGGTCTTCTTCTTCCCCCCGGGAGCTTCAACGGCAGGTGACTTGCGATCTGTTGCGGCTGCCGCTTCCCGGTAGATCTTGTCGGCGCAGATAAGAGCATCCTTCTTGTCGCCAGGGACAGAGATGACGCTTATTGGGCCTGGCATCTTCAGCATGTTGTATGCGTAGTGAGAGGCTGCCATGAACTTGGCGAGTGCTGGACGGCCGAGTATCCCATTGTAAGGCAATGGAAAATCGGCAACGTCAAAAGTGACCCTCTCAGTCCTGAAGTTCACCTCGCTGCCAAATGTTACTGGCAACGTGACCTTCCCCTTCGGCTTGCTCCTTCCCGGGTTGATTCCTTGGAATGTGCTGGTCTCTTCAAGCTCGCTGTCAGGGACCTGGAGTTTCTGGAGTACAGCGGAGGAGATCAGGTTCAAGCCGGCCCCGCCGTCAACTAGCATCTTAGTGACCTTGAGGTTGCGGATAGTTGGTGAAACCAACATCGGCAAGCACCTGACCGCAGTTGTGCGATCAGGGTGGTCCCCAATATCAAAGATGATAGGCGTGCTGGACCATTTCAGAAGCTTGCGTGACTCGACAGGTGGTTCCGCCGCATTGACTTCCCGCACCCACTGCTTGAGTTGGCAGTGCAAAGTATGCAGAGAAGCACCGCCGTCAACGCACAAGACCTCTGTGGCTTTCTGGAACTCCTGCTCACTGGTCTCGACACCATCCATGTCTTCGTCGTCGTCATCATCTTCATCCTTGTCGCGGCCGCGGGGAGGTCTGTCTCCTTGCCGCTGCTTGGCCTTGCCGCGGCGTCCTCCCCGGCCGGCGCGCTTCTTGCCGGATTCTCCAGCGCCTCCTTGGGCCCTCTCCTTGTCGCGTCGCTCATATTCAGCCTTTTGCTGCTAGACAAGCTGCTCGACCTTCTTGCAGCTCTGGAGGTCATGGCCCTTGGTGCGGTGGATCTTGCAGTACTGCTTGTCGGTGCCGTCCTGCTTGTCGGCGACCGCCACATTCTGGCAGTTGGTGCATGCGGCAATCTCCTTGCCGGAGCTACCAACTTTGGCTTTCTTGGCGCCACCTTCGTTGCCGGACTGCTCAATGACTAGCACATCTTTGCCTTTCTTCTTCCTGTTGTTCCGCCGCCGGTTTTTCTTTGCCGGGGCAGCATCCTCGTTGTCAGATCCTCCTGCTCCTGTATTCTCTCCGGGGAGTTTCCTCCCTTCCTCAGCATGTGCACACTTGTCGGCCAGGGCATACAGCTCACTGACGTCTCTGATCTTGCACATCGCCATCTCCTCCCGCATCCTGCGGTTACGCACGTTCTGATGGAACACGCTGATGACCGCGGTAGGGTGGACATCTGGGATGTTGTGCTGTACACGGCTGAATCTCTGAATGTACTTGCGCAGGGGCTCTCCTTCCTTCTGGGCGAGCAGATGAAGGTCACTCTCTTAGCCATGAGGTTTGTGGCCGCCTGTAAAGGCGCCGACAAACTGATGGCATAGGTCTGCCCAGGAGGATATGGACTTGTCCGGTAAGTGCATGAGCCAGGACCTGACGTTGGGCTTGAGCACCAGCGGGAAGTAGTTGGCAAGGATCTTGTCGTCCCGCCCCCCGGCAGCCTGCACCGCGATGGTGTAGATGCTGAGGAACTCCGACAGATGCGACTTGCCGTCGTACTTCTCTGGTACGTCTGGCTTGAAATTCTTCGTGCTGGGCCACTAGACTTGCCGCAGCTCACGAGTAAACGCAGGGCAACCTACCGTGTACGGCAAGTCGCCTGGTTCCCCTGGCGCATGCATGTCGACAGAGGGCCCAGCGCGCTGGTCCGATTGACATCGCGCTTCTCTTCGGCGCTCGATGTGAGTACGAGCTTCCCCTACCTGGCGCGCCAAAGATGTCAGGGGACTAATCCACGAACACCTATGGGACCAGCGGACCGAGTCCCTTTCGGTTCGGCGGGGGCGAGGGTCGCACGAAGAGCGGGTCGAGGCGAAGCACACGAGCAGTTTACCCAGGTTCGGGCCGCACGGATGCGTAAAACCCTACTCCTGCTTTGTGGTTTGTATTGAGTTCTTGCTCGGGAGCGCGGAGTGCTACAGTACACCCCAGCAGCTAATGAGACCAAGCGTGAGTGTTCTCTTCCTCCCCCTCCTCTACGTTGCGCATGGGCCTCCTTTTATGTGCTCAAGGGGTCACCGACAGGTGGCAACGTAGACAAGGGTAAAAACGGAAAGGTGTTGCGGTTGGTACAGCTACCTGCTACAGTGTATCATACCTAACCCTGACGGCAGGGGACCAGGGCATTAAATGCCCGTCTGCGTCGCCCAAATAGTGCAAAAGGGACCGTCAGGGACGCCACCGCTCGCCACGATGGCAATCTTGTCAGCGCCGCTTGCCACCGCGCACCGCTGGCTGCACAGCCTCCCGCCACGTACGCCTGGAAGGGTCCCAGAGCGACACGTTGGTGGATGTGCTGGAGCGCGGGCACAGAGTGGTGGCTTGCCGCGGCAAGCGCCTTGCCGCGGTCGTTGTCTTGTCACGTCCGGGAGCTTGTCGCTCACCGGGCCTTGCCGGGACGCGTGGCGCGTCGCGGCAAGTTCCTTGAGATGCCTTGGTTGGCCTTCCCGGCAAGCTCCTCTTGTCGGGGTCTTGTCTCCTTGGCTTGGATACTTTGTCCTTGAATGGCTCCAAAGGAACCACGGAGGACCTTGGCGGTCACCCAGCAAGCCTTGCCGCGAGAAGCTGCGACTGCCCGTGCACAAGTTCGGGATACTAGGGTACCCCTACTCTAGTACACCGACATTCATGCCGGCTTTTATAGGAGGTTTATTAAGGACTTCTCAAAAATTTCTCGACCTCTGACTAATTTATTACAAAAATATACACCGTTCGTCTTTGATAATGAGTGTGTAGAAGCATTTGAAATACTTAAGAGAGCATTGATCTCTGCACCTATTGTTCAGCCACCTGATTGGAATTTACCTTTTGAAATTACGTGTGATGCTAGTGATTATGTTGTGGGTGTTGTTCTAGGGCAAAGAGTTGATAAGAAATTAAATATTATTCAATATGCTAGTAAAACTCTAGACAATGCCCAGAGAAACTATGCTACAACCGAAAAAGAATTCTTAGCAGTTGTATTTGCTTGTGATAAGTTCAGACCTTATATTGTTGATTCCAAAGTAACTATTCACACAGATCATGCTGCTATTAAATATCTTATGGAAAAGAAAGATGCTAAGACTAGACTTATTAGATGGGTTCTCTTGCTACAAGAATTTGATTTGCATATTATTGATAGAAAGGGAGCTGAGAACCCCGTTGCAGATAACTTGTCTAGGTTGGAAAATGTTCTTGATGACCCACTACCTATTGATGATAGCTTTCCTGATGAACAATTAAATTTCATAAATGCTTCTCACACTGCTCCATGGTATGCTGATTATGCTAATTACATTGTTGCTAAGTTTATACCACCTAGTTTCACATACCAGCAAAAGAAAAAGTTTTTTCTATGATTTACGACATTACTTCTGGGATGACACACACCTTTATAAAGAAGGAGTATATGGTGTTATTAGACGTTGTGTACCTGAGCATGAACAGGAACATATCCTACGCAAGTGTCACTCCGAAGCTTATGGAGGACACCATGCTGGAGATAGAACTGCACATAAGGTATTGCAATCCAGTTTTTATTGGCCTACTCTCTTCAAGGATGCCCGCAAGTTTGTTGTATCTTGTGATGAATGTCAAAGAATTGGTAATATTAGTAGACGTCAAGAAATTCCTATGAATTATTCACTTGTTATTGAACCATTTGATGTTTGGGGCTTTGATTATATGGGACCTTTTCCTGCCTCTAATGGGTATACACATATTTTAGTTGTTGTTGATTACGTTACTAAGTGGGTAGAAGCTATTCCAACTAGTAGTGTTGATCATAACACCTCTATTAAGATGCTTAAAAGGTTATTTTTCCAAGGTTTGGAGTCCCTAGATATTTAATGACTGATGGTGGTTCACATTTTATTCATGGTGCTTTGTGTAAAATGCTTGCTAAGTATGATGTTAATCATAGAATTGCATCTCCTTATCACCCACAGTCTAGTGGTCAAGTAGAACTGAGTAATAGAGAACTCAAATTAATTTTGCAAAAGACTGTTAATAGATCTAGAAAGAATTGGTCCAAGAAACTTGATGATGCATTATGGGCCTATAGAACTACATATAAAAATCCTATGGGTATGTCTCCGTATAAAATGGTTTATGGAAAAGCATGTCACTTACCTCTCGAACTAGAACATAAGGCTTATTGGGATATTAAAGAGCTCAATTATGATTTCAAACTTGCCAGTGAGAAGAGGTTATTTGACATTAGCTCACTTGATGAATGGAGAACCCAAGCCTATGAGAATGCCAAATTGTTTAAAGAAAAAGTTAAAAGATGGCATGACAAAAGAATACAAAAGCGTGAGTTTAATGTAGGTGATTATGTATTCTATACAACTCTCATTTAAGATTTTTTGCAGGAAATCTTCTCTCTAAATGGGAAGGTCCTTACGTTATCGAGGAGGTCTATTGTTCCGGTGCCATAAAAATCAACAACTTCGAAGGCACAAATCCGAAGGTGGTGAACGGTCAAAGAATCAAACATTATATCTTAGGTAATCCTATAAATGTTGAAACCAATGTTATTGAAACCGTAACCCCGGAGGAATACATAAGGGACACTTTCCGAAATGTTTCAGACTCCAAAAAGGAATAGGTACGTGGTACGGTAAGTAAGCCGACTACAAAACAGTTCTAATGGCAATTTTTCTCTGTTTTGGAATATTTAGAAAAATAGAAAAATAAGAAGCAGTCCGAGAAGGACACGAGGGTGGAGGGCGCGCCCTACCCCCCTGGACGCGCCCCCTACCTCGTGGGCACCTCGTGCGCTCTCCGGACTCCATTTTCTTGCACGTTGCGTATTTTGGTCGGTAAAAATTCATTATATAATCTCCCGAAGGTTTTGACTCCCGTATCACGCAATTATCCTCTGTTTGTGTTTCGAGCTGTTGCTGCTGCAGATTAGAGCAAGATGTCTTCGCAAGAGTCAGGCCGGAAGAGCCGGGTGTCTCATTCGGCATCGAGATCAATGACAAACAGCAATGCTGACCACTTTCTGCCAGCAACGGAGGAAGAGATGGAGGCTGATTTGAAGAGGATAGATGCCATGGAGGAGGATCAAGAAGTCACTTCTCTCTTCCAAGCTAGATTCACAATGTGGGAACTACAGAGCTCGGCTATCCCATACTCGGTTATCCCTTCCAATGTTCGATTTCTTTCTTATGAAAATATGAAAAAGAGTGTCACTTGTTCTCCCGCAGCTATGCAACACCCTTGGGTGCAAGGAGCTTTGGTTGTTACAGGAAAGCTTTGAAAGGAAATAATGGACCTCAAGCAGCAAGTCAATAAGCTCGAGGAGGAGAATCGTATCCTGAGGGGCATCATCGCCAAGAATATCACATCTCCATCCCCGAAAAAGGAGACATAATCACATGGGTATGGGCACTCCCCTTGGCAACTGCCAAGCTTGGGGGAGGTGCCTCGGTATCGTATCACCATCACATCTCTATCTTTATCGTTTTTCTTAGTTTGATCCTTTTAGTAATATCTTGATATAGTAGAATAAAGCTTGAGTATGATCTAGTTTTGAGTTTTGCTTTATGATCCCTCTATGTAATCGTGTATGTGAGCTATATAATAAAGATTTGTGTTGAGTCAAGGGCTTGATGATTTTGCCATGATCTTGAGTGAATAAAAGAAAAGAGAAAAGAATAAAAAGAAATAAAAGAGATCATAAGGATCTTATGGAGAGTAATGAGCTCACATATAAAGAGTATTATGAATAAAATTTGTTGAGAGTTGACAAACATAGTTTTGGTCATCATTGCAATTAATAGGAAGTAATAAAGAAAGAGAGGTCTTCACATATAAATATACTATCTTGGACAAACAGTGTGAGCACTCATTAAAATATGATATGCTAAAGAGTTGACGTTGGACAAGGAAGACAACGTAATGGGTTATGCTTTCTTACATCTAAGATAAATTATATTGCCATGGATCATCCAACATGGTTGAGCTTGCCTTTCCCCCCTCATGCTAGCTAAACTCTTTGCACCAAGTAGAGATACTACTTGTGCTTCCAAATACCCTTACCCAGTTTTGCCATGAGAGTCCACCATATCTACCTATGGATTGAGTAACATCCTTCAAGTAAGTTGTCACCGGTGCAAGCAATAAAAATTGCTCTCTAAATATGTATGACTTATTAGTGTGGGAGAAAATAAGCTTTATACGATCTTGTGATGTGGAAGAAATAAAAGCGACGGACTGCATAATAAAGGTCCATATCACAAGTGGCAATATAAAGTGACGTTCTTTCGCATTAAGATTTTGTGCATCCAACCATAATAGTGCATGACGACCTCTGCTTCCCTCTACGAAGGGCCTATCTTTTACTTTTATATCCTACCTTACATAAGAGTCATGGTGATCTTCACCTTTCTTTTTTTTACATTTTATCTTTTGGCAAGCACAATATGTTGGAAGGATCCTGGTATATATGGCTAATTGGATGTGAGTTTTCATGAACTATTATTGTTGACATTACCCTTGAGGTAAAACGTTGGGAGGCAAAACTATAAGCCCCTATCTTTCTCTGTGTCCGATTAAAACTCCATACCCATAAGTATTGCGTGAGTGTTAGCAATTGTGAAAGACTATATGATAGTTGAGTATGTGGACTTGCTGAAAAGCTCTTATATTGACTCTTTCCTATGTTATGATAAATTGCAATTCCTCCAATGACTGAGATTATAGTTTGTTAGTTTTCAATGAAGTTTACGATTCATACTTGAAATTGTGATTGAATTATTACTCTAGCATAAGAGATCATATGACAATAATTATATAAGCTATTGTTCTAAGAATGATCATGATGCCCTCATGTCTGTATTTTATTTTTATCGACACCTCTATCTCCAAACATGTGGACATATTTGTCAATTTCGGCTTTCGATTGAGGACAAGCGAGGTCTAAGCTTGCGGGAGTTGATACGTCCATTTTGCATCATGCTTTTATATCAATATTTATTGCATTATGGGCTGTTATTACACATTATCTCACAATACCTATGCCTATTCTCTCTTATTTTACAAGGTTTACATAAAAAGGGAGAATGCCAGCAGCTGGGATTCTGGGCTGGAAAAGGAGCAAATATTAGAGACCTATTCTGCACAGCTCCAAAAGTCCTGAAACTTCACGGAAGTTATTTTCAGAATATATAAAAAACACTGAGCGCAAGAAGTACCAAAGGGGGGCCACTCACCAGCCACGAGGGTAGGAGCGCGCCCCCTGCCTCGTGGGCCCCTGGTGGCCCTCCGATGCCCATCTTCTGCTATATGGAGTCTTTTTCTGCCGCCATGAGGCGGAACCAATCTAGGGCTCCGACGGAGCTGTTCTGCCGGGGACACTTCCCTCTAGGAGGGGGAAATCATCGCCATCATCATCACCAACGATCCTCTCATCGGGAGGGGGTCAATCTCCATCAACATCTTCACTAGCACCATCTCCTCTCAAACCCTAGTTCATCTCTTGTATCCAATTCTTGTCTCTAAGTCTGGGATTGGTACCTGTGGCTTGCTAGTAGTGTTGATTACTCCTTGTAGTTGATGCTAGTTGGTTTACTTGGTGGAAGATCACATGTTCAGAACCTATATGCACATTAATACCCCTCTGATTATGAACATGAATATGCTTTGTGAGTAGTTACGTTTGTTCCTGAGGACATGGGAGAAGTCTTGCTATTAGTGAAGGAAATATGCCCTAGAGGCAATAATAAAGTTATTATTTATTTCCTTATATCATGATAAATGTTTATTATTCATGCTAGAATTGTATTAACCGGAAACATAATACATGTGTGAATACATAGACAAACAGAGTGTCACTAGTATGCCTCTACTTGACTAGCTCGTTGATCAAAGATGGTTATGTTTCCTAACAATAGACATGAGTTGTCATTTGATTAACGGGATCACATCATTAGGAGAATTATGTGATTGACTTGACCCATTCCGTTAGCTTACCACTCGATCGTTTAGTATGTTGCTATTGCTTTCTTCATGATTTATACATGTTCCTATGACTATGAGATTATGCAGCTCCCGTTTACCGGAGGAACACTTTGTGTGCTACCAAACATCACAACGTAACTGGGTGATTATAAAGGTGCTCTATAGGTGTCTCCGAAGGTACTTGTTGGGTTGGTGTATTTCGAGATTAGGATTTGTCACTCCGATTGTCGGAGAGGTATCTCTGGGCCCTCTCGGTAATGCACATCACTTAAGCCTTGCAAGCATTGCAACTAATGAGTTAGTTGCGGGATGATGTATTACGGAACGAGTAAAGAGACTTGCCGGTAACGAGATTGAACTAGGTATTGAGATACCGACGATCAAATCTTGGGCAAGTAACATACCGATGACAAAGGGGACAACGTATGTTGTTATGCGGTCTGACCGATAAAGATCTTCATAGAATATGTGGGATCCAATATGAGCATCCAGGTTCCACTATTGGTTATTGACCGGAGACGTGTCTCGGTCATGTCTACATAGTTCTCGAACCCGTAGGGTCCGCACGCTTAACGTTTCGATGACAGTTATATTATGAGTTTATATTTTTTAATGTACCGAAGGTTGTTCGGAGTCCCGGATGTGATCACGGACATGACGAGGAGTCTCGAAATGGTCGAGACATGAGGATTGATATATTGGAAGCCTATGTTTGGATATTGGAAGTGTTCCGGGTGAAATCGGGATTTTA